>NC_136655.1:19207809-19460309 GCF_949748355.1 Melanostigma gelatinosum
TTTGGATTCAAGATTCCTTCACATATCCAGTATTGACTAATTTTGGTACATTTACTATTTTACATCATTCCTAAGAATCAATTTTGACACGGACGGCGCAAACATATTTGAGAGATCGTTGACCTCTCTTACACTACAGACGTATGCTAACATTTACTGCTGACCTTTGGGCAGTTTTGTGTTTGTTTTAGTCAAAGTGCGTGGTTGAGTGGATCCAGATCTGGGAAGTGAAGCAGTGGATCCCAGTTTTGGAGTCAACGACCGCACACAATACAGCACAGAGGGTGAGTTGACTTTGATTCATGTGATGACAAGCGTGCACATTCAATACACACATTTGAATACTCCTAGGCTGCATTAATTTACATTAAAGAAGCAGAGGAAGGAAGTAGGAGAACTGGTAAGTAAACTAAGCTGTGAAGTAAGGGAAGTAGGAGAACTGGTGGGAAGACTAAAATGTGAAGTAAGAGAAGTTCAGCTCAGTTTTAAAAAAAAGAAACCTTTTATTTTTCAGGAGAGGGTGAACAAATAAGTGTTTCTAAACACAATAAAATGGACTGAGACTGATCTCTGGTCTGAGAGAATCAGTGGGACTAATACAGTTTTAAAATGGAGCTCCTAACGTTTCGGCAAGTTGTGCCTTCCTCAGAGGAGAATAAAAAATGAAAGAAAGACTGGAGATATTTATACCTTCCCTAGGCGGAGCAACTAGGGAGCTTCTGATAGGCTGGAACTCCCTCTAATCAGATGGCTAAGCCGTCTCAGCTGTCTAATTGAACACCTGGCAATCAGGAGGAAACCTGTCTTAATCGGCACCAAAGGCCTGCTGGGTGTAAAACCACCAGTTAAGGGCCATCATCTCCACCCAATGAGTTTCTAATACAAGTCAAGGTACACTTTGTGGCACTGGCAGGTTAGGTTCAGGGGAAAAAAAGGGTCTGGCTGCCTTTAGGCACTCAGAGGGCACGGGCACACAAAGTATAGGCCTTAATACCTGTAATTCTCAAGAGGGGTTTGTAATTTTTTTTCATATTTTGCAGGTGTCCTGGCGGGTCTCCTAAAGGAGGTGTCCCGCCCTCATCAGAGGAGGTAAGTCCATCATTTAGACACTCTAGGTCCCCCTAGTCTCAGTTGAACTGTGACCTCCAAGAATGGATAATAATACGTGTGACCAGTCTGTGTTTTAGCAGCGTGGAAATACGTTTAAAATGATGAATAACATTGCATAATCTGTAGCCGCGCTGTGAGGAGCTAACGCTAGCTACGTGTAGCTCCGGTTTTGCGGTACTCTGTATGTAAAATAAAAGTGCTTATAAAATAAAATAACCAGTAGAGTGTGAGAGGAGACAGAGGGCGTACCAGTGGAATTAAAGTGTGGGATTTTGGTGAAACTTGTGTGTGCGTATGCTTGATTAGAAGCTCCGTTTTTGTCGTTAGCATATCCGTTAGCATAACATCAGGATAACTTCCTGTCGGCGAAAAATAGTAGAAGAAATGCAAAACGCCAGAAAACCAACTAGCGGCCAGGAGGAGTAACTGCTAGATAATAGTAATAAGTGTTTAGAATCTGTGAATTTGTTAGAGCTTCATTGTCTAAGACCTGTAAGCTTACATCCTGACTTTAGTTTTAATTAAACATTATAACAAAGATTAATGGTTTCAGTTGTGCTTCTTCAATTCTTGAACTTAATTGTGATTCATTAGTAAATGAGATTCATTATTGTGCAGACCAGAGTGTAAGTGCAGTTCAACAGTTTGACTTGCATTGGTATTTCTGATTGAATATCTTTGAACACAGTTATTGATTTTTTTAAAGTTGAATTTAATATTTAATTGATTAATTATTCATTATTTTTTAATTTCATTTTACTTCCAATTTTAAACCTTTCGAATTCTGATTTGGAACTGGATTGTGATCTTGATTTTGACTCTGATTTAGATGTTGAGTTTGATTTAGGAATTCTAACTTCAATTTTGGATTCGAGATTCCTTCACATATCCAGTATTGACTAATTTTGGTATATTTACTATTTTACATCGTTCCTAAGAATCAATTTTGACACGGACGGCGCAAACATATTTGAGAGATCGTTGACCTCTCTTACACTACAGACGTATGCTAACATTTACTGCTGACCTTTGGGCAGTTTTGTGTTTGTTTTAGTCAAGGTGCGTGGTTGAGTGGATCCAGATCTGGGAAGTGAAGCAGTGGATCCCAGTTTTGGAGTCAACGACCGCACACAATACAGCACAGAGGGTGAGTTGACTTTGATTCATGTGATGACAAGCGTGCACATTCAATACACACATTTGAATACTCCTAGGCTGCATTAATTTACATTAAAGAAGCAGAGGAAGGAAGTAGGAGAACTGGTAAGTAAACTAAGCTGTGAAGTAAGGGAAGTAGGAGAACTGGTGGGAAGACTAAAATGTGAAGTAAGAGAAGTTCAGCTCAGTTTTTAAAAAAAGAAACCTTTTATTTTTCAGGAGAGGGTGAACAAATAAGTGTTTCTAAACACAATAAAATGGACTGAGACTGATCTCTGGTCTGAGAGAATCAGTGGGACTAATAGTTTTAAAATGGAGCTCCTAACGTTTCGGCAAGTTGTGCCTTCCTCAGAGGAGAATAAAAAATGAAAGAAAGACTGGAGATATTTATACCTTCCCTAGGCGGAGCAACTAGGGAGCTTCTGATAGGCTGGAACTCCCTCTAATCAGATGGCTAAGCCGTCTCAGCTGTCTAATTGAACACCTGGCAATCAGGAGGAAACCTGTCTTAATCGGCACCAAAGGCCTGCTGGGTGTAAAACCACCAGTTAAGGGCCATCATCTCCACCCAATGAGTTTCTAATACAAGTCAAGGTACACTTTGTCGCACTGGCAGGTTAGGTTCAGGGGAAAAAAAGGGTCTGGCTGCCTTTAGGCAGTCAGAGGGCACGGGCACACAAAGTATAGGCCTTAATACCTGTAATTCTCAAGAGGGGTTTGTAATTTTTTTTCATATTTTGCAGGTGTCCTGGCGGGTCTCCTAAAGGAGGTGTCCCCGCCCTCATCAGAGGAGGTAAGTCCATCATTTAGACACTCTAGGTCCCCCTAGTCTCAGTTTAACTGTGACCTCCAAGAATGGATAATAATACGTGTGACCAGTCTGTGTTTTAGCAGCGTGGAAATACGTTTAAAATGATGAATAACATTGCATAATCTGTAGCCGCGCTGTGAGGAGCTAACGCTAGCTACGCGTAGCTCCGGTTTTGCAGTACTCTGTATGTAAGATAAAAGTGCTTATAGAATAAAATAACCAGTAGAGTGTGACAGGAGACAGAGGGCGTACCAGTGGAATTAAAGTGTGGGATTTTGGTGAAACTTGTGTATGCTTGATTAGAAGCTCCGTTTTTGTCGTTAGCATATCCGTTAGCATAACATCAGGATAACTTCCTGTCGGCGAAAAATAGTAGAAGAAATGCAAAACGCCAGAAAACCAACTAGCGGCCAGGAGGAGTAACTGCTAGATAATAGTAATGAGTGTTTAGAATCTGTGAATTTGTTAGAGCTTCATTGTCTAAGACCTGTAAGCTTACATCCTGACTTTAGTTTTAATTAATTATAACAAAGATTAATGGTTTCAGTTGTGCTTCTTCAATTCTTGAACTTAATTGTGATTCATTAGTAAATGAGATTCATTATTGTGCAGACCAGAGTGTAAGTGCAGTTCAACAGTTTGACTTGCATTGGTATTTCTGATTGAATATCTTTGAACACAGTTATTGATTTTTTAAAAGTTGAATTTAATATTTAATTGATTAATTATTCATTATTTTTTAATTTCATTTTACTTCCAATTTTAAACCTTTCGAATTCTGATTTGGAACTGGATTGTGATCTTGATTTTGACTCTGATTTAGATGTTGAGTTTGATTTAGGAATTCTAACTTCAATTTTGGATTCGAGATTCCTTCACATATCCAGTATTGACTAATTTTGGTACATTTACTATTTTACATCGTTCCTAAGAATCAATTTTGACACGGACGGCGCAAACATATTTGAGAGATCGTTGACCTCTCTTACACTACAGACGTATGCTAACATTTACTGCTGACCTTTGGGCAGTTTTGTGTTTGTTTTAGTCAAGGTGCGTGGTTGAGTGGATCCAGATCTGGGAAGTGAAGCAGTGGATCCCAGTTTTGGAGTCAACGACCGCACACAATACAGCACAGAGGGTGAGTTGACTTTGATTCATGTGATGACAAGCGTGCACATTCAATACACACATTTGAATACTCCTAGGCTGCATTAATTTACATTAAAGAAGCAGAGGAAGGAAGTAGGAGAACTGGTAAGTAAACTAAGCTGTGAAGTAAGGGAAGTAGGAGAACTGGTGGGAAGACTAAAATGTGAAGTAAGAGAAGTTCAGCTCAGTTTTTAAAAAAAGAAACCTTTTATTTTTCAGGAGAGGGTGAACAAATAAGTGTTTCTAAACACAATAAAATGGACTGAGACTGATCTCTGGTCTGAGAGAATCAGTGGGACTAATACAGTTTTAAAATGGAGCTCCTAACGTTTCGGCAAGTTGTGCCTTCCTCAGAGGAGAATAAAAAATGAAAGAAAGACTGGAGATATTTATACCTTCCCTAGGCGGAGCAACTAGGGAGCTTCTGATAGGCTGGAACTCCCTCTAATCAGATGGCTAAGCCGTCTCAGCTGTCTAATTGAACACCTGGCAATCAGGAGGAAACCTGTCTTAATCGGCACCAAAGGCCTGCTGGGTGTAAAACCACCAGTTAAGGGCCATCATCTCCACCCAATGAGTTTCTAATACAAGTCAAGGTACACTTTGTGGCACTGGCAGGTTAGGTTCAGGGGAAAAAAAGGGTCTGGCTGCCTTTAGGCAGTCAGAGGGCACGGGCACACAAAGTATAGGCCTTAATACCTGTAATTCTCAAGAGGGGTTTGTAATTTTCTTTCATATTTTGCAGGTGTCCTGGCGGGTCTCCTAAAGGAGGTGTCCCCGCCCTCATCAGAGGAGGTAAGTCCATCATTTAGACACTCTAGGTCCCCCTAGTCTCAGTTTAACTGTGACCTCCAAGAATGGATAATAATACGTGTGACCAGTCTGTGTTTTAGCAGCGTGGAAATACGTTTAAAATGATGAATAACATTGCATAATCTGTAGCCGCGCTGTGAGGAGCTAACGCTAGCTACGCGTAGCTCCGGTTTTGCGGTACTCTGTATGTAAGATAAAAGTGCTTATAAAATAAAATAACCAGTAGAGTGTGAGAGGAGACAGAGGGCGTACCAGTGGAATTAAAGTGTGGGATTTTGGTGAAACTTGTGTGTATGCTTGATTAGAAGCTCCGTTTTTGTCGTTAGCATATCCGTTAGCATAACATCAGGATAACTTCCTGTCGGCGAAAAATAGTAGAAGAAATGCAAAACGCCAGAAAACCAACTAGCGGCCAGGAGGAGTAACTGCTAGATAATAGTAATGAGTGTTTAGAATCTGTGAATTTGTTAGAGCTTCATTGTCTAAGACCTGTAAGCTTACATCCTGACTTTAGTTTTAATTAAACATTATAACAAAGATTAATGGTTTCAGTTGTGCTTCTTCAATTCTTGAACTTAATTGTGATTCATTAGTAAATGAGATTCATTATTGTGCAGACCAGAGTGTAAGTGCAGTTCAACAGTTTGACTTGCATTGGTATTTCTGATTGAATATCTTTGAACACAGTTATTGATTTTTTTAAAGTTGAATTTAATATTTAATTGATTAATTATTCATTATTTTTTAATTTCATTTTACTTCCAATTTTAAACCTTTCGAATTCTGATTTGGAACTGGATTGTGATCTTGATTTTGACTCTGATTTAGATGTTGAGTTTGATTTAGGAATTCTAACTTCAATTTTGGATTCGAGATTCCTTCACATATCCAGTATTGACTAATTTTGGTACATTTACTATTTTACATCGTTCCTAAGAATCAATTTTGACACGGACGGCGCAAACATATTTGAGAGATCGTTGACCTCTCTTACACTACAGACGTATGCTAACATTTACTGCTGACCTTTGGGCAGTTTTGTGTTTGTTTTAGTCAAGGTGCGTGGTTGAGTGGATCCAGATCTGGGAAGTGAAGCAGTGGATCCCAGTTTTGGAGTCAACGACCGCACACAATACAGCACAGAGGGTGAGTTGACTTTGATTCATGTGATGACAAGCGTGCACATTCAATACACACATTTGAATACTCCTAGGCTGCATTAATTTACATTAAAGAAGCAGAGGAAGGAAGTAGGAGAACTGGTAAGTAAACTAAGCTGTGAAGTAAGGGAAGTAGGAGAACTGGTGGGAAGACTAAAATGTGAAGTAAGAGAAGTTCAGCTCAGTTTTAAAAAAAAGAAACCTTTTATTTTTCAGGAGAGGGTGAACAAATAAGTGTTTCTAAACACAATAAAATGGACTGAGACTGATCTCTGGTCTGAGAGAATCAGTGGGACTAATACAGTTTTAAAATGGAGCTCCTAACGTTTCGGCAAGTTGTGCCTTCCTCAGAGGAGAATAAAAAATGAAAGAAAGACTGGAGATATTTATACCTTCCCTAGGCGGAGCAACTAGGGAGCTTCTGATAGGCTGGAACTCCCTCTAATCAGATGGCTAAGCCGTCTCAGCTGTCTAATTGAACACCTGGCAATCAGGAGGAAACCTGTCTTAATCGGCACCAAAGGCCTGCTGGGTGTAAAACCACCAGTTAAGGGCCATCATCTCCACCCAATGAGTTTCTAATACAAGTCAAGGTACACTTTGTGGCACTGGCAGGTTAGGTTCAGGGGAAAAAAGGGTCTGGCTGCCTTTAGGCAGTCAGAGGGCACGGGCACACAAAGTATAGGCCTTAATACCTGTAATTCTCAAGAGGGGTTTGTAATTTTCTTTCATATTTTGCAGGTGTCCTGGTGGGTCTCCTAAAGGAGGTGTCCCCGCCCTCATCAGAGGAGGTAAGTCCATCATTTAGACACTCTAGGTCCCCCTAGTCTCAGTTTAACTGTGACCTCCAAGAATGGATAATAATACGTGTGACCAGTCTGTGTTTTAGCAGCGTGGAAATATGTTTAAAATGATGAATAACATTGCATAATCTGTAGCCGCGCTGTGAGGAGCTAACGCTAGCTACGCGTAGCTCCGGTTTTGCGGTACTCTGTATGTAAGATAAAAGTGCTTATAAAATAAAATAACCAGTAGAGTGTGAGAGGAGACAGAGGGCGTACCAGTGGAATTAAAGTGTGGGATTTTGGTGAAACTTGTGTGTATGCTTGATTAGAAGCTCCGTTTTTGTCGTTAGCATATCCGTTAGCATAACATCAGGATAACTTCCTGTCGGCGAAAAATAGTAGAAGAAATGCAAAACGCCAGAAAACCAACTAGCGGCCAGGAGGAGTAACTGCTAGATAATAGTAATGAGTGTTTAGAATCTGTGAATTTGTTAGAGCTTCATTGTCTAAGACCTGTAAGCTTACATCCTGACTTTAGTTTTAATTAAACATTATAACAAAGATTAATGGTTTCAGTTGTGCTTCTTCAATTCTTGAACTTAATTGTGATTCATTAGTAAATGAGATTCATTATTGTGCAGACCAGAGTGTAAGTGCAGTTCAACAGTTTGACTTGCATTGGTATTTCTGATTGAATATCTTTGAACACAGTTATTGATTTTTTTAAAGTTGAATTTAATATTT
The DNA here is from genome assembly GCF_949748355.1 of Melanostigma gelatinosum. Taxonomy (NCBI): domain Eukaryota; kingdom Metazoa; phylum Chordata; class Actinopteri; order Perciformes; family Zoarcidae; genus Melanostigma; species Melanostigma gelatinosum. The sequence continues at coordinate 19,215,543 of NC_136655.1, forward strand.
AATTGATTAATTATTCATTATTTTTTAATTTCATTTTACTTCCAATTTTAAACCTTTCGAATTCTGATTTGGAACTGGATTGTGATCTTGATTTTGACTCTGATTTAGATGTTGAGTTTGATTTAGGAATTCTAACTTCAATTTTGGATTCGAGATTCCTTCACATATCCAGTATTGACTAATTTTGGTACATTTACTATTTTACATCGTTCCTAAGAATCAATTTTGACACGGACGGCGCAAACATATTTGAGAGATCGTTGACCTCTCTTACACTACAGACGTATGCTAACATTTACTGCTGACCTTTGGGCAGTTTTGTGTTTGTTTTAGTCAAGGTGCGTGGTTGAGTGGATCCAGATCTGGGAAGTGAAGCAGTGGATCCCAGTTTTGGAGTCAACGACCGCACACAATACAGCACAGAGGGTGAGTTGACTTTGATTCATGTGATGACAAGCGTGCACATTCAATACACACATTTGAATACTCCTAGGCTGCATTAATTTACATTAAAGAAGCAGAGGAAGGAAGTAGGAGAACTGGTAAGTAAACTAAGCTGTGAAGTAAGGGAAGTAGGATAACTGGTGGGAAGACTAAAATGTGAAGTAAGAGAAGTTCAGCTCAGTTTTAAAAAAAAGAAACCTTTTATTTTTCAGGAGAGGGTGAACAAATAAGTGTTTCTAAACACAATAAAATGGACTGAGACTGATCTCTGGTCTGAGAGAATCAGTGGGACTAATAGTTTTAAAATGGAGCTCCTAACGTTTCGGCAAGTTGTGCCTTCCTCAGAGGAGAATAAAAAATGAAAGAAAGACTGGAGATATTTATACCTTCCCTAGGCGGAGCAACTAGGGAGCTTCTGATAGGCTGGAACTCCCTCTAATCAGATGGCTAAGCCGTCTCAGCTGTCTAATTGAACACCTGGCAATCAGGAGGAAACCTGTCTTAATCGGCACCAAAGGCCTGCTGGGTGTAAAACCACCAGTTAAGGGCCATCATCTCCACCCAATGAGTTTCTAATACAAGTCAAGGTACACTTTGTGGCACTGGCAGGTTAGGTTCAGGGGAAAAAAAGGGTCTGGCTGCCTTTAGGCAGTCAGAGGGCACGGGCACACAAAGTATAGGCCTTAATACCTGTAATTCTCAAGAGGGGTTTGTAATTTTTTTTCATATTTTGCAGGTGTCCTGGCGGGTCTCCTAAAGGAGGTGTCCCCGCCCTCATCAGAGGAGGTAAGTCCATCATTTAGACACTCTAGGTCCCCCTAGTCTCAGTTTAACTGTGACCTCCAAGAATGGATAATAATACGTGTGACCAGTCTGTGTTTTAGCAGCGTGGAAATACGTTTAAAATGATGAATAACATTGCATAATCTGTAGCCGCGCTGTGAGGAGCTAACGCTAGCTACGCGTAGCTCCGGTTTTGCGGTACTCTGTATGTAAGATAAAAGTGCTTATAGAATAAAATAACCAGTAGAGTGTGAGAGGAGACAGAGGGCGTACCAGTGGAATTAAAGTGTGGGATTTTGGTGAAACTTGTGTATGCTTGATTAGAAGCTCCGTTTTTGTCGTTAGCATATCCGTTAGCATAACATCAGGATAACTTCCTGTCGGCGAAAAATAGTAGAAGAAATGCAAAACGCCAGAAAACCAACTAGCGGCCAGGAGGAGTAACTGCTAGATAATAGTAATGAGTGTTTAGAATCTGTGAATTTGTTAGAGCTTCATTGTCTAAGACCTGTAAGCTTACATCCTGACTTTAGTTTTAATTAAACATTATAACAAAGATTAATGGTTTCAGTTGTGCTTCTTCAATTCTTGAACTTAATTGTGATTCATTAGTAAATGAGATTCATTATTGTGCAGACCAGAGTGTAAGTGCAGTTCAACAGTTTGACTTGCATTGGTATTTCTGATTGAATATCTTTGAACACAGTTATTGATTTTTTTAAAGTTGAATTTAATATTTAATTGATTAATTATTCATTATTTTTTAATTTCATTTTACTTCCAATTTTAAACCTTTCGAATTCTGATTTGGAACTGGATTGTGATCTTGATTTTGACTCTGATTTAGATGTTGAGTTTGATTTAGGAATTCTAACTTCAATTTTGGATTCGAGATTCCTTCACATATCCAGTATTGACTAATTTTGGTACATTTACTATTTTACATCGTTCCTAAGAATCAATTTTGACACGGACGGCGCAAACATATTTGAGAGATCGTTGACCTCTCTTACACTACAGACGTATGCTAACATTTACTGCTGACCTTTGGGCAGTTTTGTGTTTGTTTTAGTCAAGGTGCGTGGTTGAGTGGATCCAGATCTGGGAAGTGAAGCAGTGGATCCCAGTTTTGGAGTCAACGACCGCACACAATACAGCACAGAGGGTGAGTTGACTTTGATTCATGTGATGACAAGCGTGCACATTCAATACACACATTTGAATACTCCTAGGCTGCATTAATTTACATTAAAGAAGCAGAGGAAGGAAGTAGGAGAACTGGTAAGTAAACTAAGCTGTGAAGTAAGGGAAGTAGGAGAACTGGTGGGAAGACTAAAATGTGAAGTAAGAGAAGTTCAGCTCAGTTTTTAAAAAAAGAAACCTTTTATTTTTCAGGAGAGGGTGAACAAATAAGTGTTTCTAAACACAATAAAATGGACTGAGACTGATCTCTGGTCTGAGAGAATCAGTGGGACTAATACAGTTTTAAAATGGAGCTCCTAACGTTTCGGCAAGTTGTGCCTTCCTCAGAGGAGAATAAAAAATGAAAGAAAGACTGGAGATATTTATACCTTCCCTAGGCGGAGCAACTAGGGAGCTTCTGATAGGCTGGAACTCCCTCTAATCAGATGGCTAAGCCGTCTCAGCTGTCTAATTGAACACCTGGCAATCAGGAGGAAACCTGTCTTAATCGGCACCAAAGGCCTGCTGGGTGTAAAACCACCAGTTAAGGGCCATCATCTCCACCCAATGAGTTTCTAATACAAGTCAAGGTACACTTTGTGGCACTGGCAGGTTAGGTTCAGGGGAAAAAAAGGGTCTGGCTGCCTTTAGGCAGTCAGAGGGCACGGGCACACAAAGTATAGGCCTTAATACCTGTAATTCTCAAGAGGGGTTTGTAATTTTCTTTCATATTTTGCAGGTGTCCTGGCGGGTCTCCTAAAGGAGGTGTCCCCGCCCTCATCAGAGGAGGTAAGTCCATCATTTAGACACTCTAGGTCCCCCTAGTCTCAGTTTAACTGTGACCTCCAAGAATGGATAATAATACGTGTGACCAGTCTGTGTTTTAGCAGCGTGGAAATACGTTTAAAATGATGAATAACATTGCATAATCTGTAGCCGCGCTGTGAGGAGCTAACGCTAGCTACGCGTAGCTCCGGTTTTGCGGTACTCTGTATGTAAGATAAAAGTGCTTATAAAATAAAATAACCAGTAGAGTGTGAGAGGAGACAGAGGGCGTACCAGCATAAAAAAGTGAAAATGCCAGTAAAGTGCTGAAAGCTGCAGATATTCATGAAATTGACACCAGACTGTGAAAGCACCAGACAAATCAACTGTCCTGAGCCACTTTTCTGAAGAAAATCTTTGAAACTATGTTTACTTTCACAAAACCAACTTTTGACTTCCTCTCTGCCTGAAACGTCGTTTAAGAGCATAAAAAAAGTGAAAATGCCAGTAAAGTGCTGAAAGCTGCAGATATTCATGAAAATGACATCAGACTGTGAAATCAAACTGTCCTGAGCCACTTTTCTGAAGAAAATCTTTGAAACTATGTTTACTTTCACAAAATCCACTTTTGGCCTCCTCTCTGCCTGAAACGTCGTTTAAGAGCATAAAAAAGAGACAATGCCAGTAAAGTGCTGAAAGCTGCAGATATTCATGAAATTGACATCAGACTGTGAAAGCAACTGTCCTGAGCCACTTTTCTGAAGAACATCTTTGAAACTATGTTTACTTTCACAAAATCCACTTTTGGCCTCCTCTCTGCCTGACACGTCGTTTAAGAGAATAAAAAAGAGACAATGCCAGTAAAGTGCTGAAAGCTGCAGATATTCATGAAATTGACATCAGACTGTGAAAGCAACTGTCCTGAGCCACTTTTTTGAAGAAAATCTTTGAAACTGTTTACTTTCACAAAATCCACTTTTGGCCTCCTCTCTGCCTGAAACGTCGTTTAAGAGAATAAAAAAAGTGAAAATGCCAGTAAAGTGCTGAAAGCTGCAGATATTCATGAAAATGACATCACACTGTGAAATCAACTGTCCTGAACCACTTTTTTGAAGAAAATCTTTGAAACTGTGTTTACTTTCACAAAACCAACTTTTGACTTCCTCTCTGCCTGAAACGTCGTTTAAGAGCATAAAAAAGAGACAATGCCAGTAAAGTGCTGAGAGCTGCAGATATTCATGAAATTGACATCGGACTGTGAAAGCAACTGTCCTGAGCCTCTTTTCTGAAGAAAATCTTTGAAACTATGTTTACTTTCGGTGCAGAAAAAAGGTTGCAGTTCTAAACTATTTCGAAGTCTCTGTGTGAATAGATAAAAAGAGCTCTTCTCCTACTCTAGGATGGCAGTTTCCGCCCTAATCTGGTGGTTTAAGCAAGTGTTACTTTCAGGGCCACTGTATCTGTTTCTATCGTACGAACGGGTGACGGAATGCCCCATTCGGCGTTTTTGACCTACTTACAGTGACCTCACAACTCCGCAATATAAGCTTTACAAGTATAGCGCATATTATTTAACAGTGAATGAATATATTTTATTTACAAATCCCCCTTTTCACACCTGCTAGCTGTGAACTTCTTAGACTGGTGTGTCGTCGTCTAACTGGGAGTTGGTCAATGAACGCAACTCTGGTTCTTCTTCCTGGTCCCATGACCCCTCTCTGGGTCAGGGGCCGGCAGGTCTCCATTCAACAGTGGATAAGCACCATGTGGAGGCGGTTGCCTTTCCTTGGAGAGAGCTGTGGTAATAAGACGCCTATCAAAGTTCGGAGGCAGGGGATGCAACAACAGCCACAGGTGATGAGAATAGCTAAGAAAACCGCGATGGAAACCGCTATGGACATGATGAGGGCCTCCCATTTGCCAAACATGGATTCCATCCAATCAGAGAAGGGATTGTCTATGCCTGATGCCCCATGCATTTCGTCCGAAAGGGTGCGCAGACTATTTAAGGCCTGAGTGACCGAACCGTCTGGGGCAGTGTTGTTCGGAATGATGGTACAACACATTTCTCCAAACATTGAGCAGACACCCCCTTTTTCAGCTAAGAACATGTCCAAAGCCATTCTATTCTGCATAGCCATAAGAGAGGTCGGCGCGAGTTGTGCGGCTAAGCCTTCAACAGCGTCCCTAGTGAGGTTAACAAGCGCAAGACATTGTAATGGACATAGTTTATGCGGTCCACGTTTTTGTTGGGAGTGATCGGAAAGAAGGCTGCGATTATGGGAATGTTTTCAAAACCTGCGGCGACTTGGTCAGCTAGTTTGTATTCGTCAGGAACGCCTCGTGGGATGCCTATATAGGAGTCGATATAGGTGGGGCCTCCAGTAAGCTCTAAGGAGCCTGAGGCAACTTCTCGCTTGATGATGTGTCGCCTTCTGCGTTTGGTGAGAGAAAAAGGCTAGACCGTCCGCTCGTGCTAATCTACGACCTATTAGGGTAAGGGGCATTCCGAGTCTGACCATTGCACAAGTTCCGACGTTTTGCTACCCTAACCCTAACCCATCTAATTCGGTAGAATTAGATGGGTGCTGGTGTGTCTGATACATGGTTTGTAGTCCCCACAACATGAGGGCAGCAAGTATCCCCATACCCACCCCCATCATAGTTTTCTTCACCTCGGTGGGGTCTACATGAGGGGCCCCTAGAGAGCGTCTAGACTCTCGGTGCATTTTCCAAATTAGTGCGAATTTCTCCCAGTGTTTTGGTTGGTACCGGTGCTGGGACACAATGTGTCAGGTGGTGCCAAGGGGCGCCTGATTTGCCCTTGACCTGGGCCGAGTGTGAAGTAACCTCCTTCACCTCGTACGGCCCAGTCCACCTGGGGTCAGTCCACTTGCGCTTGTGAACCTTGACCCTGACCCAATCACCTACTTGTATCTGCTTTCCAGCTGCCGCTGCTTCAGGTACTGCTCGAGTCTTCTCATATTGTCATGGGCCATCCACTGGAAGTACACACGCACTATGGCGTGGCAGCGTTTCTGATGAGTAAAGAAGTCACGTTCAGTGAAAAACAAAGATTCAACACACTTGCACCATGCCACACATCACCTTTGTGCCAGCCACAAGAAATATGTCGGCTAACTTTACGGATGGACAACCACATGTGTGCGAGGAAGTTGCAGTACAAGAAAACAAATTGAGATCGGATCTCCAGAACACTCCCCACCTCACAGCTGAGGCCTGGCTCTACACGGATGGTTGCTGCTACAAAGGAGAAGAAGGGAACATTGCATCCTATGCAGTGGTCGAACAGAAGAGTGATGGCTATCACCAAACAGTGGAGTCAGGGATTCTGCCACAACCCGCTTCAGCACAACTATCGGAAGTGGAAGCACTGATTCAGGCTCTGAAGTGGAGCACGGACAAAATTGTAAATATCTTCACAGATTCGGCTTACGCCCATGGAGCGGCCCACATCGATGGCCCTGTATGGCGAAGACACAACTTCACTACTTCAAATGACCACTTGTGCCAAGACCATTTAGTCTGCGTGGAGTGCAGGACAAGCTCGGTCTGCTCTGAGCGCAGGGTTCAGACCATACAGTCTGCTCGGAGAGCAGGGTTCAGACCATACAGTCTGCTATTAATTTGTATGAAGACAAAACAGTCTAAATTTTTAAGCGTGTGTGTACGCAAGTGTGCTTGTGAAACATCGGGGGTTACGTCGGTGGGAGAATGGACGGACAAATTTGATTAAGGCCAGGATACCGGGGGGTGGTGGTCGTCTTGCTGGCAACTCAGTCGGTTTATGGACTGTGCATTTCTCCCGGACGTTCCCAATTAAACCTAATCCTTAGACCATGGCCTCTGGGAATCATGGACAGTCGTCGTCCCGAATTCATGTAGACAGGCCATCTAGGAGCGTGGGAAGCACTAGACTAGATGTCCCTGCCAATGAATCTGAAAATAAACTAAAGAAAAGATATTTCAAGCTGTTACAAGCAGTCCATCATGCAGAAGTGGTAGACAGGACCTTTTGGACTCAGATGTTCCCAGTAGTTGACTTCCTTTATTAAACCCTCGTCCCCTAATGCTGAGACCACTGCAAAGATAAAATTAAATACAGATGAATGGATGCGCAGTAACATGACTATTCTTGAGCAGCATTATGATCAGGTTATAACAGCTTGATCATTTAGACACTCTAGGTCCCCCTAGTCTCAGTTTAACTGTGACCTCCAAGAATGGATAATAATACGTGTGACCAGTCTGTGTTTTAGCAGCGTGGAAATACGTTTAAAATGATGAATAACATTGCATAATCTGTAGCCGCGCTGTGAGGAGCTAACGCTAGCTAGTAGCTCCGGTTTTGCGGTACTCTGTATGTAAGATAAAAGTGCTTATAAAATAAAATAACCAGTAGAGTGTGAGAGGAGACAGAGGGCGTACCAGTGGAATTAAAGTGTGGGATTTTGGTGAAACTTGTGTGTGTGTATGCTTGATTAGAAGCTCCGTTTTTGTCGTTAGCATAACATCAGGATAACTTCCTGTCGGCGAAAAATAGTAGAAGAAATGCAAAACGCCAGAAAACCAACTAGCGGCCAGGAGGAGTAACTGCTAGATAATAGTAATGAGTGTTTAGAATCTGTGAATTTGTTAGAGCTTCATTGTCTAAGACCTGTAAGCTTACATCCTGACTTTAGTTTTAATTAAACATTATAACAAAGATTAATGGTTTCAGTTGTGCTTCTTCAATTCTTGAACTTAATTGTGATTCATTAGTAAATGAGATTCATTGTTGTGCAGACCAGAGTGTAAGTGCAGTTCAACAGTTTGACTTGCATTGGTATTTCTGATTGAATATCTTTGAACACAGTTATTGATTTTTTTAAAGTTGAATTTAATATTTAATTGATTAATTATTCATTATTTTTTAATTTCATTTTACTTCCAATTTTAAACCTTTCGAATTCTGATTTGGAACTGGATTGTGATCTTGATTTTGACTCTGATTTAGATGTTGAGTTTGATTTAGGAATTCTAATTTCAATTTTGGATTCGAGATTCCTTCACATATCCAGTATTGACTAATTTTGGTACATTTACTATTTTACATCGTTCCTAAGAATCAATTTTGACACGGACGGCGCAAACATATTTGAGAGATCGTTGACCTCTCTTACACTACAGACGTATGCTAACATTTACTGCTGACCTTTGGGCAGTTTTGTGTTTGTTTTAGTCAAGGTGCGTGGTTGAGTGGATCCAGATCTGGGAAGTGAAGCAGTGGATCCCAGTTTTGGAGTCAACGACCGCACACAATACAGCACAGAGGGTGAGTTGACTTTGATTCATGTGATGACAAGCGTGCACATTCAATACACACATTTGAATACTCCTAGGCTGCATTAATTTACATTAAAGAAGCAGAGGAAGGAAGTAGGAGAACTGGTAAGTAAACTAAGCTGTGAAGTAAGGGAAGTAGGAGAACTGGTGGGAAGACTAAAATGTGAAGTAAGAGAAGTTCAGCTCAGTTTTTAAAAAAGAAACCTTTTATTTTTCAGGAGAGGGTGAACAAATAAGTGTTTCTAAACACAATAAAATGGACTGAGACTGATCTCTGGTCTGAGAGAATCAGTGGGACTAATACAGTTTTAAAATGGAGCTCCTAACGTTTCGGCAAGTTGTGCCTTCCTCAGAGGAGAATAAAAAATGAAAGAAAGACTGGAGATATTTATACCTTCCCTAGGCGGAGCAACTAGGGAGCTTCTGATAGGCTGGAACTCCCTCTAATCAGATGGCTAAGCCGTCTCAGCTGTCTAATTGAACACCTGGCAATCAGGAGGAAACCTGTCTTAATCAGCACCAAAGGCCTGCTGGGTGTAAAACCACCAGTTAAGGGCCATCATCTCCACCCAATGAGTTTCTAATACAAGTCAAGGTACACTTTGTGGCACTGGCAGGTTAGGTTCAGGGGAAAAAAAGGGTCTGGCTGCCTTTAGGCAGTCAGAGGGCACGGGCACACAAAGTATAGGCCTTAATACCTGTAATTCTCAAGAGGGGTTTGTAATTTTTTTTCATATTTTGCAGGTGTCCTGGCGGGTCTCCTAAAGGAGGTGTCCCCGCCCTCATCAGAGGAGGTAAGTCCATCATTTAGACACTCTAGGTCCCCCTAGTCTCAGTTTAACTGTGACCTCCAAGAATGGATAATAATACGTGTGACCAGTCTGTGTTTTAGCAGCGTGGAAATACGTTTAAAATGATGAATAACATTGCATAATCTGTAGCCGCGCTGTGAGGAGCTAACGCTAGCTACGCGTAGCTCCGGTTTTGCGGTACTCTGTATAAAAGATAAAAGTGCTTATAAAATAAAATAACCAGTAGAGTGTGAGAGGAGACAGAGGGCGTACCAGTGGAATTAAAGTGTGGGATTTTGGTGAAACTTGTGTGTGTGTATGCTTGATTAGAAGCTCCGTTTTTGTCGTTAGCATATCCGTTAGCATAACATCAGGATAACTTCCTGTCGGCGAAAAATAGTAGAAGAAATGCAAAACGCCAGAAAACCAACTAGCGGCCAGGAGGAGTAACTGCTAGATAATAGTAATGAGTGTTTAGAATCTGTGAATTTGTTAGAGCTTCATTGTCTAAGACCTGTAAGCTTACATCCTGACTTTAGTTTTAATTAAACATTATAACAAAGATTAATGGTTTCAGTTGTGCTTCTTCAATTCTTGAACTTAATTGTGATTCATTAGTAAATGAGATTCATTATTGTGCAGACCAGAGTGTAAGTGCAGTTCAACAGTTTGACTTGCATTGGTATTTCTGATTGAATATCTTTGAACACAGTTATTGATTTTTTAAAAGTTGAATTTAATATTTAATTGATTAATTATTCATTATTTTTTAATTTCATTTTACTTCCAATTTTAAACCTTTCGAATTCTGATTTGGAACTGGATTGTGATCTTGATTTTGACTCTGATTTAGATGTTGAGTTTGATTTAGGAATTCTAACTTCAATTTTGGATTCGAGATTCCTTCACATATCCAGTATTGACTAATTTTGGTACATTTACTATTTTACATCGTTCCTAAGAATCAATTTTGACACGGACGGCGCAAACATATTTGAGAGATCGTTGACCTCTCTTACACTACAGACGTATGCTAACATTTACTGCTGACCTTTGGGCAGTTTTGTGTTTGTTTTAGTCAAGGTGCGTGGTTGAGTGGATCCAGATCTGGGAAGTGAAGCAGTGGATCCCAGTTTTGGAGTCAACGACCGCATACAATACAGCACAGAGGGTGAGTTGACTTTGATTCATGTGATGACAAGCGTGCACATTCAATACACACATTTGAATACTCCTAGGCTGCATTAATTTACATTAAAGAAGCAGAGGAAGGAAGTAGGAGAACTGGTAAGTAAACGAAGCTGTGAAGTAAGGGAAGTAGGAGAACTGGTGGGAAGACTAAAATGTGAAGTAAGAGAAGTTCAGCTCAGTTTTTTTAAAAAGAAACCTTTTATTTTTCAGGAGAGGGTGAACAAATAAGTGTTTCTAAACACAATAAAATGGACTGAGACTGATCTCTGGTCTGAGAGAATCAGTGGGACTAATACAGTTTTAAAATGGAGCTCCTAACGTTTCGGCAAGTTGTGCCTTCCTCAGAGGAGAATAAAAAATGAAAGAAAGACTGGAGATATTTATACCTTCCCTAGGCGGAGCAACTAGGGAGCTTCTGATAGGCTGGAACTCCCTCTAATCAGATGGCTAAGCCGTCTCAGCTGTCTAATTGAACACCTGGCAATCAGGAGGAAACCTGTCTTAATCGGCACCAAAGGCCTGCTGGGTGTAAAACCACCAGTTAAGGGCCATCATCTCCACCCAATGAGTTTCTAATACAAGTCAAGGTACACTTTGTGGCACTGGCAGGTTAGGTTCAGGGGAAAAAAAGGGTCTGGCTGCCTTTAGGCAGTCAGAGGGCACGGGCACACAAAGTATAGGCCTTAATACCTGTAATTCTCAAGAGGGGTTTGTAATTTTTTTTCATATTTTGCAGGTGTCCTGGCGGGTCTCCTAAAGGAGGTGTCCCCGCCCTCATCAGAGGAGGTAAGTCCATCATTTAGACACTCTAGGTCCCCCTAGTCTCAGTTTAACTGTGACCTCCAAGAATGGATAATAATACGTGTGACCAGTCTGTGTTTTAGCAGCGTGGAAATACGTTTAAAATGATGAATAACATTGCATAATCTGTAGCCGCGCTGTGAGGAGCTAACGCTAGCTACGCGTAGCTCCGGTTTTGCGGTACTCTGTATGTAAGATAAAAGTGCTTATAAAATAAAATAACCAGTAGAGTGTGAGAGGAGACAGAGGGCGTACCAGTGGAATTAAAGTGTGGGATTTTGGTGAAACTTGTGTGTGTGTATGCTTGATTAGAAGCTCCGTTTTTGTCGTTAGCATAACATCAGGATAACTTCCTGTCGGCGAAAAATAGTAGAAGAAATGCAAAACGCCAGAAAACCAACTAGCGGCCAGGAGGAGTAACTGCTAGATAATAGTAATGAGTGTTTAGAATCTGTGAATTTGTTAGAGCTTCATTGTCTAAGACCTGTAAGCTTACATCCTGACTTTAGTTTTAATTAAACATTATAACAAAGATTAATGGTTTCAGTTGTGCTTCTTCAATTCTTGAACTTAATTGTGATTCATTAGTAAATGAGATTCATTGTTGTGCAGACCAGAGTGTAAGTGCAGTTCAACAGTTTGACTTGCATTGGTATTTCTGATTGAATATCTTTGAACACAGTTATTGATTTTTTTAAAGTTGAATTTAATATTTAATTGATTAATTATTCATTATTTTTTAATTTCATTTTACTTCCAATTTTAAACCTTTCGAATTCTGATTTGGAACTGGATTGTGATCTTGATTTTGACTCTGATTTAGATGTTGAGTTTGATTTAGGAATTCTAATTTCAATTTTGGATTCGAGATTCCTTCACATATCCAGTATTGACTAATTTTGGTACATTTACTATTTTACATCGTTCCTAAGAATCAATTTTGACACGGACGGCGCAAACATATTTGAGAGATCGTTGACCTCTCTTACACTACAGACGTATGCTAACATTTACTGCTGACCTTTGGGCAGTTTTGTGTTTGTTTTAGTCAAGGTGCGTGGTTGAGTGGATCCAGATCTGGGAAGTGAAGCAGTGGATCCCAGTTTTGGAGTCAACGACGGCACACAATACAGCACAGAGGGTGAGTTGACTTTGATTCATGTGATGACAAGCGTGCACATTCAATACACACATTTGAATACTCCTAGGCTGCATTAATTTACATTAAAGAAGCAGAGGAAGGAAGTAGGAGAACTGGTAAGTAAACTAAGCTGTGAAGTAAGGGAAGTAGGAGAACTGGTGGGAAGACTAAAATGTGAAGTAAGAGAAGTTCAGCTCAGTTTTTAAAAAAGAAACCTTTTATTTTTCAGGAGAGGGTGAACAAATAAGTGTTTCTAAACACAATAAAATGGACTGAGACTGATCTCTGGTCTGAGAGAATCAGTGGGACTAATACAGTTTTAAAATGGAGCTCCTAACGTTTCGGCAAGTTGTGCCTTCCTCAGAGGAGAATAAAAAATGAAAGAAAGACTGGAGATATTTATACCTTCCCTAGGCGGAGCAACTAGGGAGCTTCTGATAGGCTGGAACTCCCTCTAATCAGATGGCTAAGCCGTCTCAGCTGTCTAATTGAACACCTGGCAATCAGGAGGAAACCTGTCTTAATCAGCACCAAAGGCCTGCTGGGTGTAAAACCACCAGTTAAGGGCCATCATCTCCACCCAATGAGTTTCTAATACAAGTCAAGGTACACTTTGTGGCACTGGCAGGTTAGGTTCAGGGGAAAAAAAGGGTCTGGCTGCCTTTAGGCAGTCAGAGGGCACGGGCACACAAAGTATAGGCCTTAATACCTGTAATTCTCAAGAGGGGTTTGTAATTTTTTTTCATATTTTGCAGGTGTCCTGGCGGGTCTCCTAAAGGAGGTGTCCCCGCCCTCATCAGAGGAGGTAAGTCCATCATTTAGACAATCTAGGTCCCCCTAGTCTCAGTTTAACTGTGACCTCCAAGAATGGATAATAATACGTGTGACCAGTCTGTGTTTTAGCAGCGTGGAAATACGTTTAAAATGATGAATAACATTGCATAATCTGTAGCCGCGCTGTGAGGAGCTAACGCTAGCTACGCGTAGCTCCGGTTTTGCGGTACTCTGTATAAAAGATAAAAGTGCTTATAAAATAAAATAACCAGTAGAGTGTGAGAGGAGACAGAGGGCGTACCAGTGGAATTAAAGTGTGGGATTTTGGTGAAACTTGTGTGTGTGTATGCTTGATTAGAAGCTCCGTTTTTGTCGTTAGCATATCCGTTAGCATAACATCAGGATAACTTCCTGTCGGCGAAAAATAGTAGAAGAAATGCAAAACGCCAGAAAACCAACTAGCGGCCAGGAGGAGTAACTGCTAGATAATAGTAATGAGTGTTTAGAATCTGTGAATTTGTTAGAGCTTCATTGTCTAAGACCTGTAAGCTTACATCCTGACTTTAGTTTTAATTAAACATTATAACAAAGATTAATGGTTTCAGTTGTGCTTCTTCAATTCTTGAACTTAATTGTGATTCATTAGTAAATGAGATTCATTATTGTGCAGACCAGAGTGTAAGTGCAGTTCAACAGTTTGACTTGCATTGGATATTTCTGATTGAATATATTTGAACACAGTTATTGATTTTTTTAAAGTTGAATTTAATATTTAATTGATTAATTATTCATTATTTTTTAATTTCATTTTACTTCCAATTTTAAACCTTTCGAATTCTGATTTGGAACTGGATTGTGAGCTTGATTTTGACTCTGATTTAGATGTTGAGTTTGATTTAGGAATTCTAACTTCAATTTTGGATTCGAGATTCCTTCACATATCCAGTATTGACTAATTTTGGTACATTTACTATTTTACATCGTTCCTAAGAATCAATTTTGACACGGACGGCGCAAACATATTTGAGAGATCGTTGACCTCTCTTACACTACAGACGTATGCTAACATTTACTGCTGGCAGTTTTGTGTTTGTTTTAGTCAAGGTGCGTGGTTGAGTGGATCCAGATCTGGGAAGTGAAGCAGTGGATCCCAGTTTTGGAGTCAACGACCGCACACAATACAGCACAGAGGGTGAGTTGACTTTAATTCATGTGATGACAAGCGTGCACATTCAATACACACATTTGAATACTCCTAGGCTGCATTAATTTACATTAAAGAAGCAGAGGAAGGAAGTAGGAGAACTGGTAAGTAAACTAAGCTGTGAAGTAAGGGAAGTAGGAGAACTGGTGGGAAGACTAAAATGTGAAGGAAGAGAAGTTCAGCTCAGTTAAAAAAAAAAGAAACCTTTTATTTTTCAGGAGAGGGTGAACAAATAAGTGTTTCTAAACACAATAAAATGGACTGAGACTGATCTCTGGTCTGAGAGAATCAGTGGGACTAATAGTTTTAGAATGGAGCTCCTAACGTTTCGGCAAGTTGTGCCTTCCTCAGAGGAGAATAAAAAATGAAAGAAAGACTGGAGATATTTATACCTTCCCTAGGCGGAGCAACTAGGGAGCTTCTGATAGGCTGGAACTCCCTCTAATCAGATGGCTAAGCCGTCTCAGCTGTCTAATTGAACACCTGGCAATCAGGAGGAAACCTGTCTTAATCGGCACCAAAGGCCTGCTGGGTGTAAAACCACCAGTTAAGGGCCATCATCTCCACCCAATGAGTTTCTAATACAAGTCAAGGTACACTTTGTGGCACTGGCAGGTTAGGTTCAGGGGGAAAAAAGGGTCTGGCTGCCTTTAGGCAGTCAGAGGGCACGGGCACACAAAGTATAGGCCTTAATACCTGTAATTCTCAAGAGGGGTTTGTAATTTTTTTTCATATTTTGCAGGTGTCCTGGCGGGTCTCCTAAAGGAGGTGTCCCCGCCCTCATCAGAGGAGGTAAGTCCATCATTTAGACACTCTAGGTCCCCCTAGTCTCAGTTTAACTGTGACCTCCAAGAATGGATAATAATACGTGTGACCAGTCTGTGTTTTAGCAGCGTGGAAATACGTTTAAAATGATGAATAACATTGCATAATCTGTAGCCGCGCTGTGAGGAGCTAACGCTAGCTACGTGTAGCTCCGGTTTTGCGGTACTCTGTATGTAAAATAAAAGTGCTTATAAAATAAAATAACCAGTAGAGTGTGAGAGGAGACAGAGGGCGTACCAGTGGAATTAAAGTGTGGGATTTTGGTGAAACTTGTGTGTGTGTATGCTTGATTAGAAGCTCCGTTTTTGTCGTTAGCATAACATCAGGATAACTTCCTGTCGGCGAAAAATAGTAGAAGAAATGCAAAACGCCAGAAAACCAACTAGCGGCCAGGAGGAGTAACTGCTAGATAATAGTAATGAGTGTTTAGAATCTGTGAATTTGTTAGAGCTTCATTGTCTAAGACCTGTAAGCTTACATCCTGACTTTAGTTTTAATTAAACATTATAACAAAGATTAATGGTTTCAGTTGTGCTTCTTCAATTCTTGAACTTAATTGTGATTCATTAGTAAATGAGATTCATTGTTGTGCAGACCAGAGTGTAAGTGCAGTTCAACAGTTTGACTTGCATTGGTATTTCTGATTGAATATCTTTGAACACAGTTATTGATTTTTTTAAAGTTGAATTTAATATTTAATTGATTAATTATTCATTATTTTTTAATTTCATTTTACTTCCAATTTTAAACCTTTCGAATTCTGATTTGGAACTGGATTGTGATCTTGATTTTGACTCTGATTTAGATGTTGAGTTTGATTTAGGAATTCTAATTTCAATTTTGGATTCGAGATTCCTTCACATATCCAGTATTGACTAATTTTGGTACATTTACTATTTTACATCGTTCCTAAGAATCAATTTTGACACGGACGGCGCAAACATATTTGAGAGATCGTTGACCTCTCTTACACTACAGACGTATGCTAACATTTACTGCTGACCTTTGGGCAGTTTTGTGTTTGTTTTAGTCAAGGTGCGTGGTTGAGTGGATCCAGATCTGGGAAGTGAAGCAGTGGATCCCAGTTTTGGAGTCAACGACCGCACACAATACAGCACAGAGGGTGAGTTGACTTTGATTCATGTGATGACAAGCGTGCACATTCAATACACACATTTGAATACTCCTAGGCTGCATTAATTTACATTAAAGAAGCAGAGGAAGGAAGTAGGAGAACTGGTAAGTAAACTAAGCTGTGAAGTAAGGGAAGTAGGAGAACTGGTGGGAAGACTAAAATGTGAAGTAAGAGAAGTTCAGCTCAGTTTTTAAAAAAGAAACCTTTTATTTTTCAGGAGAGGGTGAACAAATAAGTGTTTCTAAACACAATAAAATGGACTGAGACTGATCTCTGGTCTGAGAGAATCAGTGGGACTAATACAGTTTTAAAATGGAGCTCCTAACGTTTCGGCAAGTTGTGCCTTCCTCAGAGGAGAATAAAAAATGAAAGAAAGACTGGAGATATTTATACCTTCCCTAGGCGGAGCAACTAGGGAGCTTCTGATAGGCTGGAACTCCCTCTAATCAGATGGCTAAGCCGTCTCAGCTGTCTAATTGAACACCTGGCAATCAGGAGGAAACCTGTCTTAATCAGCACCAAAGGCCTGCTGGGTGTAAAACCACCAGTTAAGGGCCATCATCTCCACCCAATGAGTTTCTAATACAAGTCAAGGTACACTTTGTGGCACTGGCAGGTTAGGTTCAGGGGAAAAAAAGGGTCTGGCTGCCTTTAGGCAGTCAGAGGGCACGGGCACACAAAGTATAGGCCTTAATACCTGTAATTCTCAAGAGGGGTTTGTAATTTTTTTTCATATTTTGCAGGTGTCCTGGCGGGTCTCCTAAAGGAGGTGTCCCCGCCCTCATCAGAGGAGGTAAGTCCATCATTTAGACACTCTAGGTCCCCCTAGTCTCAGTTTAACTGTGACCTCCAAGAATGGATAATAATACGTGTGACCAGTCTGTGTTTTAGCAGCGTGGAAATACGTTTAAAATGATGAATAACATTGCATAATCTGTAGCCGCGCTGTGAGGAGCTAACGCTAGCTACGCATAGCTCCGGTTTTGCGGTACTCTGTATAAAAGATAAAAGTGCTTATAAAATAAAATAACCAGTAGAGTGTGAGAGGAGACAGAGGGCGTACCAGTGGAATTAAAGTGTGGGATTTTGGTGAAACTTGTGTGTGTGTATGCTTGATTAGAAGCTCCGTTTTTGTCGTTAGCATATCCGTTAGCATAACATCAGGATAACTTCCTGTCGGCGAAAAATAGTAGAAGAAATGCAAAACGCCAGAAAACCAACTAGCGGCCAGGAGGAGTAACTGCTAGATAATAGTAATGAGTGTTTAGAATCTGTGAATTTGTTAGAGCTTCATTGTCTAAGACCTGTAAGCTTACATCCTGACTTTAGTTTTAATTAAACATTATAACAAAGATTAATGGTTTCAGTTGTGCTTCTTCAATTCTTGAACTTAATTGTGATTCATTAGTAAATGAGATTCATTATTGTGCAGACCAGAGTGTAAGTGCAGTTCAACAGTTTGACTTGCATTGGTATTTCTGATTGAATATCTTTGAACACAGTTATTGATTTTTTAAAAGTTGAATTTAATATTTAATTGATTAATTATTCATTATTTTTTAATTTCATTTTACTTCCAATTTTAAACCTTTCGAATTCTGATTTGGAACTGGATTGTGATCTTGATTTTGACTCTGATTTAGATGTTGAGTTTGATTTAGGAATTCTAACTTCAATTTTGGATTCGAGATTCCTTCACATATCCAGTATTGACTAATTTTGGTACATTTACTATTTTACATCGTTCCTAAGAATCAATTTTGACACGGACGGCGCAAACATATTTGAGAGATCGTTGACCTCTCTTACACTACAGACGTATGCTAACATTTACTGCTGACCTTTGGGCAGTTTTGTGTTTGTTTTAGTCAAGGTGCGTGGTTGAGTGGATCCAGATCTGGGAAGTGAAGCAGTGGATCCCAGTTTTGGAGTCAACGACCGCACACAATACAGCACAGAGGGTGAGTTGACTTTGATTCATGTGATGACAAGCGTGCACATTCAATACACACATTTGAATACTCCTAGGCTGCATTAATTTACATTAAAGAAGCAGAGGAAGGAAGTAGGAGAACTGGTAAGTAAACGAAGCTGTGAAGTAAGGGAAGTAGGAGAACTGGTGGGAAGACTAAAATGTGAAGTAAGAGAAGTTCAGCTCAGTTTTTTAAAAAAGAAACCTTTTATTTTTCAGGAGAGGGTGAACAAATAAGTGTTTCTAAACACAATAAAATGGACTGAGACTGATCTCTGGTCTGAGAGAATCAGTGGGACTAATACAGTTTTAAAATGGAGCTCCTAACGTTTCGGCAAGTTGTGCCTTCCTCAGAGGAGAATAAAAAATGAAAGAAAGACTGGAGATATTTATACCTTCCCTAGGCGGAGCAACTAGGGAGCTTCTGATAGGCTGGAACTCCCTCTAATCAGATGGCTAAGCCGTCTCAGCTGTCTAATTGAACACCTGGCAATCAGGAGGAAACCTGTCTTAATCGGCACCAAAGGCCTGCTGGGTGTAAAACCACCAGTTAAGGGCCATCATCTCCACCCAATGAGTTTCTAATACAAGTCAAGGTACACTTTGTGGCACTGGCAGGTTAGGTTCAGGGGGAAAAAAGGGTCTGGCTGCCTTTAGGCAGTCAGAGGGCACGGGCACACAAAGTATAGGCCTTAATACCTGTAATTCTCAAGAGGGGTTTGTAATTTTTTTTCATATTTTGCAGGTGTCCTGGCGGGTCTCCTAAAGGAGGTGTCCCCGCCCTCATCAGAGGAGGTAAGTCCATCATTTAGACACTCTAGGTCCCCCTAGTCTCAGTTTAACTGTGACCTCCAAGAATGGATAATAATACGTGTGACCAGTCTGTGTTTTAGCAGCGTGGAAATACGTTTAAAATGATGAATAACATTGCATAATCTGTAGCCGCGCTGTGAGGAGCTAACGCTAGCTACGCGTAGCTCCGGTTTTGCGGTACTCTGTATGTAAGATAAAAGTGCTTATAAAATAAAATAACCAGTAGAGTGTGAGAGGAGACAGAGGGCGTACCAGTGGAATTAAAGTGTGGTATTTTGGTGAAACTTGTGTGTGTGTGTATGCTTGATTAGAAGCTCCGTTTTTGTCGTTAGCATATCCGTTAGCATAACATCAGGATAACTTCCTGTCGGCGAAAAATAGTAGAAGAAATGCAAAACGCCAGAAAACCAACTAGCGGCCAGGAGGAGTAACTGCTAGATAATAGTAATGAGTGTTTAGAATCTGTGAATTTGTTAGAGCTTCATTGTCTAAGACCTGTAAGCTTACATCCTGACTTTAGTTTTAATTAAACATTATAACAAAGATTAATGGTTTCAGTTGTGCTTCTTCAATTCTTGAACTTAATTGTGATTCATTAGTAAATGAGATTCATTATTGTGCAGACCAGAGTGTAAGTGCAGTTCAACAGTTTGACTTGCATTGGATATTTCTGATTGAATATATTTGAACACAGTTATTGATTTTTTTAAAGTTGAATTTAATATTTAATTGATTAATTATTCATTATTTTTTAATTTCATTTTACTTCCAATTTTAAACCTTTCGAATTCTGATTTGGAACTGGATTGTGATCTTGATTTTGACTCTGATTTAGATGTTGAGTTTGATTTAGGAATTCTAACTTCAATTTTGGATTCGAGATTCCTTCACATATCCAGTATTGACTAATTTTGGTACATTTACTATTTTACATCGTTCCTAAGAATCAATTTTGACACGGACGGCGCAAACATATTTGAGAGATCGTTGACCTCTCTTACACTACAGACGTATGCTAACATTTACTGCTGGCAGTTTTGTGTTTGTTTTAGTCAAGGTGCGTGGTTGAGTGGATCCAGATCTGGGAAGTGAAGCAGTGGATCCCAGTTTTGGAGTCAACGACCGCACACAATACAGCACAGAGGGTGAGTTGACTTTAATTCATGTGATGACAAGCGTGCACATTCAATACACACATTTGAATACTCCTAGGCTGCATTAATTTACATTAAAGAAGCAGAGGAAGGAAGTAGGAGAACTGGTAAGTAAACTAAGCTGTGAAGTAAGGGAAGTATGAGAACTGGTGGGAAGACTAAAATGTGAAGGAAGAGAAGTTCAGCTCAGTTAAAAAAAAAAGAAACCTTTTATTTTTCAGGAGAGGGTGAACAAATAAGTGTTTCTAAACACAATAAAATGGACTGAGACTGATCTCTGGTCTGAGAGAATCAGTGGGACTAATAGTTTTAGAATGGAGCTCCTAACGTTTCGGCAAGTTGTGCCTTCCTCAGAGGAGAATAAAAAATGAAAGAAAGACTGGAGATATTTATACCTTCCCTAGGCGGAGCAACTAGGGAGCTTCTGATAGGCTGGAACTCCCTCTAATCAGATGGCTAAGCCGTCTCAGCTGTCTAATTGAACACCTGGCAATCAGGAGGAAACCTGTCTTAATCGGCACCAAAGGCCTGCTGGGTGTAAAACCACTAGTTAAGGGCCATCATCTCCACCCAATGAGTTTCTAATACAAGTCAAGGTACACTTTGTGGCACTGGCAGGTTAGGTTCAGGGGAAAAAAAGGGTCTGGCTGCCTTTAGGCAGTCAGAGGGCACGGGCACACAAAGTATAGGCCTTAATACCTGTAATTCTCAAGAGGGGTTTGTAATTTTTTTTCATATTTTGCAGGTGTCCTGGCGGGTCTCCTAAAGGAGGTGTCCCCGCCCTCATCAGAGGAGGTAAGTCCATCATTTAGACACTCTAGGTCCCCCTAGTCTCAGTTTAACTGTGACCTCCAAGAATGGATAATAATACGTGTGACCAGTCTGTGTTTTAGCAGCGTGGAAATACGTTTAAAATGATGAATAACATTGCATAATCTGTAGCCGCGCTGTGAGGAGCTAACGCTAGCTACGCGTAGCTCCGGTTTTGCGGTACTCTGTATGTAAGATAAAAGTGCTTATAAAATAAAATAACCAGTAGAGTGTGAGAGGAGACAGAGGGCGTACCAGTGGAATTAAAGTGTGGTATTTTGGTGAAACTTGTGTGTGTGTATGCTTGATTAGAAGCTCCGTTTTTGTCGTTAGCATATCCGTTAGCATAACATCAGGATAACTTCCTGTCGGCGAAAAATAGTAGAAGAAATGCAAAACGCCAGAAAACCAACTAGCGGCCAGGAGGAGTAACTGCTAGATAATAGTAATGAGTGTTTAGAATCTGTGAATTTGTTAGAGCTTCATTGTCTAAGACCTGTAAGCTTACATCCTGACTTTAGTTTTAATTAAACATTATAACAAAGATTAATGGTTTCAGTTGTGCTTCTTCAATTCTTGAACTTAATTGTGATTCATTAGTAAATGAGATTCATTATTGTGCAGACCAGAGTGTAAGTGCAGTTCAACAGTTTGACTTGCATTGGATATTTCTGATTGAATATATTTGAACACAGTTATTGATTTTTTTAAAGTTGAATTTAATATTTAATTGATTAATTATTCATTATTTTTTAATTTCATTTTACTTCCAATTTTAAACCTTTCGAATTCTGATTTGGAACTGGATTGTGATCTTGATTTTGACTCTGATTTAGATGTTGAGTTTGATTTAGGAATTCTAACTTCAATTTTGGATTCGAGATTCCTTCACATATCCAGTATTGACTAATTTTGGTACATTTACTATTTTACATCGTTCCTAAGAATCAATTTTGACACGGACGGCGCAAACATATTTGAGAGATCGTTGACCTCTCTTACACTACAGACGTATGCTAACATTTACTGCTGGCAGTTTTGTGTTTGTTTTAGTCAAGGTGCGTGGTTGAGTGGATCCAGATCTGGGAAGTGAAGCAGTGGATCCCAGTTTTGGAGTCAACGACCGCACACAATACAGCACAGAGGGTGAGTTGACTTTAATTCATGTGATGACAAGCGTGCACATTCAATACACACATTTGAATACTCCTAGGCTGCATTAATTTACATTAAAGAAGCAGAGGAAGGAAGTAGGAGAACTGGTAAGTAAACTAAGCTGTGAAGTAAGGGAAGTAGGAGAACTGGTGGGAAGACTAAAATGTGAAGGAAGAGAAGTTCAGCTCAGTTAAAAAAAAAAGAAACCTTTTATTTTTCAGGAGAGGGTGAACAAATAAGTGTTTCTAAACACAATAAAATGGACTGAGACTGATCTCTGGTCTGAGAGAATCAGTGGGACTAATAGTTTTAGAATGGAGCTCCTAACGTTTCGGCAAGTTGTGCCTTCCTCAGAGGAGAATAAAAAATGAAAGAAAGACTGGAGATATTTATACCTTCCCTAGGCGGAGCAACTAGGGAGCTTCTGATAGGCTGGAACTCCCTCTAATCAGATGGCTAAGCCGTCTCAGCTGTCTAATTGAACACCTGGCAATCAGGAGGAAACCTGTCTTAATCGGCACCAAAGGCCTGCTGGGTGTAAAACCACTAGTTAAGGGCCATCATCTCCACCCAATGAGTTTCTAATACAAGTCAAGGTACACTTTGTGGCACTGGCAGGTTAGGTTCAGGGGAAAAAAAGGGTCTGGCTGCCTTTAGGCAGTCAGAGGGCACGGGCACACAAAGTATAGGCCTTAATACCTGTAATTCTCAAGAGGGGTTTGTAATTTTTTTTCATATTTTGCAGGTGTCCTGGCGGGTCTCCTAAAGGAGGTGTCCCCGCCCTCATCAGAGGAGGTAAGTCCATCATTTAGACACTCTAGGTCCCCCTAGTCTCAGTTTAACTGTGACCTCCAAGAATGGATAATAATACGTGTGACCAGTCTGTGTTTTAGCAGCGTGGAAATACGTTTAAAATGATGAATAACATTGCATAATCTGTAGCCGCGCTGTGAGGAGCTAACGCTAGCTACGTGTAGCTCCGGTTTTGCGGTACTCTGTATGTAAAATAAAAGTGCTTATAAAATAAAATAACCAGTAGAGTGTGAGAGGAGACAGAGGGCGTACCAGTGGAATTAAAGTGTGGGATTTTGGTGAAACTTGTGTGTGTGTATGCTTGATTAGAAGCTCCGTTTTTGTCGTTAGCATATCCGTTAGCATAACATCAGGATAACTTCCTGTCGGCGAAAAATAGTAGAAGAAATGCAAAACGCCAGAAAACCAACTAGCGGCCAGGAGGAGTAACTGCTAGATAATAGTAATGAGTGTTTAGAATCTGTGAATTTGTTAGAGCTTCATTGTCTAAGACCTGTAAGCTTACATCCTGACTTTAGTTTTAATTAAACATTATAACAAAGATTAATGGTTTCAGTTGTGCTTCTTCAATTCTTGAACTTAATTGTGATTCATTAGTAAATGAGATTCATTATTGTGCAGACCAGAGTGTAAGTGCAGTTCAACAGTTTGACTTGCATTGGTATTTCTGATTGAATATCTTTGAACACAGTTATTGATTTTTTTAAAGTTGAATTTAATATTTAATTGATTAATTATTCATTATTTTTTAATTTCATTTTACTTCCAATTTTAAACCTTTCGAATTCTGATTTGGAACTGGATTGTGATCTTGATTTTGACTCTGATTTAGATGTTGAGTTTGATTTAGGAATTCTAACTTCAATTTTGGATTCGAGATTCCTTCACATATCCAGTATTGACTAATTTTGGTACATTTACTATTTTACATCGTTCCTAAGAATCAATTTTGACACGGACGGCGCAAACATATTTGAGAGATCGTTGACCTCTCTTACACTACAGACGTATGCTAACATTTACTGCTGACCTTTGGGCAGTTTTGTGTTTGTTTTAGTCAAGGTGCGTGGTTGAGTGGATCCAGATCTGGGAAGTGAAGCAGTGGATCCCAGTTTTGGAGTCAACGACCGCACACAATACAGCACAGAGGGTGAGTTGACTTTGATTCATGTGATGACAAGCGTGCACATTCAATACACACATTTGAATACTCCTAGGCTGCATTAATTTACATTAAAGAAGCAGAGGAAGGAAGTAGGAGAACTGGTAAGTAAACTAAGCTGTGAAGTAAGGGAAGTAGGAGAACTGGTGGGAAGACTAAAATGTGAAGTAAGAGAAGTTCAGCTCAGTTTAAAAAAAAAGAAACCTTTTATTTTTCAGGAGAGGGTGAACAAATAAGTGTTTCTAAACACAATAAAATGGACTGAGACTGATCTCTGGTCTGAGAGAATCAGTGGGACTAATAGTTTTAAAATGGAGCTCCTAACGTTTCGGCAAGTTGTGCCTTCCTCAGAGGAGAATAAAAAATGAAAAAGACTTGAGATATTTATACCTTCCCTAGGCGGAGCAACTAGGGAGCTTCTGATAGGCTGGAACTCCCTCTAATCAGATGGCTAAACCGTCTCAGCTGTCTAATTGAACACCTGGCAATCAGGAGGAAACCTGTCTTAATCTGCACCAAAGGCCTGCTGGGTGTAAAACCACCAGTTAAGGGCCATCATCTCCACCCAATGAGTTTCTAATACAAGTCAAGGTACACTTTGTGGCACTGGCAGGTTAGGTTCAGGGGAAAAAAAGGGTCTGGCTGCCTTTAGGCAGTCAGAGGGCACGGGCACACAAAGTATAGGCCTTAATACCTGTAATTCTCAAGAGGGGTTTGTAATTTTTTTTCATATTTTGCAGGTGTCCTGGCGGGTCTCCTAAAGGAGGTGTCCCCGCCCTCATCAGAGGAGGTAAGTCCATCATTTAGACACTCTAGGTCCCCCTAGTCTCAGTTTAACTGTGACCTCCAAGAATGGATAATAATACGTGTGACCAGTCTGTGTTTTAGCAGCGTGGAAATACGTTTAAAATGATGAATAACATTGCATAATCTGTAGCCGCGCTGTGAGGAGCTAACGCTAGCTACGTGTAGCTCCGGTTTTGCGGTACTCTGTATGTAAAATAAAAGTGCTTATAAAATAAAATAACCAGTAGAGTGTGAGAGGAGACAGAGGGCGTACCAGTGGAATTAAAGTGTGGGATTTTGGTGAAACTTGTGTGTGTATGCTTGATTAGAAGCTCCGTTTGTCGTTAGCATATCCGTTAGCATAACATCAGGATAACTTCCTGTCGGCGAAAAATAGTAGAAGAAATGCAAAACGCAAGAAAACCAACTAGCGGCCAGGAGGAGTAACTGCTAGATAATAGTAATGAGTGTTTAGAATCTGTGAATTTGTTAGAGCTTCATTGTCTAAGACCTGTAAGCTTACATCCTGACTTTAGTTTTAATTAAACATTATAACAAAGATTAATGGTTTCAGTTGTGCTTCTTCAATTCTTGAACTTAATTGTGATTCATTAGTAAATGAGATTCATTATTGTGCAGACCAGAGTGTAAGTGCAGTTCAACAGTTTGACTTGCATTGGATATTTCTGATTGAATATATTTGAACACAGTTATTGATTTTTTTAAAGTTGAATTTAATATTTAATTGATTAATTATTCATTATTTTTTAATTTCATTTTACTTCCAATTTTAAACCTTTCGAATTCTGATTTGGAACTGGATTGTGATCTTGATTTTGACTCTGATTTAGATGTTGAGTTTGATTTAGGAATTCTAACTTCAATTTTGGATTCGAGATTCCTTCACATATCCAGTATTGACTAATTTTGGTACATTTACTATTTTACATCGTTCCTAAGAATCAATTTTGACACGGACGGCGCAAACATATTTGAGAGATCGTTGACCTCTCTTACACTACAGACGTATGCTAACATTTACTGCTGGCAGTTTTGTGTTTGTTTTAGTCAAGGTGCGTGGTTGAGTGGATCCAGATCTGGGAAGTGAAGCAGTGGATCCCAGTTTTGGAGTCAACGACCGCACACAATACAGCACAGAGGGTGAGTTGACTTTAATTCATGTGATGACAAGCGTGCACATTCAATACACACATTTGAATACTCCTAGGCTGCATTAATTTACATTAAAGAAGCAGAGGAAGGAAGTAGGAGAACTGGTAAGTAAACTAAGCTGTGAAGTAAGGGAAGTAGGAGAACTGGTGGGAAGACTAAAATGTGAAGGAAGAGAAGTTCAGCTCAGTTAAAAAAAAAAGAAACCTTTTATTTTTCAGGAGAGGGTGAACAAATAAGTGTTTCTAAACACAATAAAATGGACTGAGACTGATCTCTGGTCTGAGAGAATCAGTGGGACTAATAGTTTTAGAATGGAGCTCCTAACGTTTCGGCAAGTTGTGCCTTCCTCAGAGGAGAATAAAAAATGAAAGAAAGACTGGAGATATTTATACCTTCCCTAGGCGGAGCAACTAGGGAGCTTCTG
Organism: Melanostigma gelatinosum; assembly: GCF_949748355.1. Lineage (NCBI taxonomy): Eukaryota > Metazoa > Chordata > Actinopteri > Perciformes > Zoarcidae > Melanostigma > Melanostigma gelatinosum. The sequence goes on from NC_136655.1 coordinate 19,242,187, forward strand.
ATAGGCTGGAACTCCCTCTAATCAGATGGCTAAGCCGTCTCAGCTGTCTAATTGAACACCTGGCAATCAGGAGGAAACCTGTCTTAATCGGCACCAAAGGCCTGCTGGGTGTAAAACCACTAGTTAAGGGCCATCATCTCCACCCAATGAGTTTCTAATACAAGTCAAGGTACACTTTGTGGCACTGGCAGGTTAGGTTCAGGGGAAAAAAAGGGTCTGGCTGCCTTTAGGCAGTCAGAGGGCACGGGCACACAAAGTATAGGCCTTAATACCTGTAATTCTCAAGAGGGGTTTGTAATTTTTTTTCATATTTTGCAGGTGTCCTGGCGGGTCTCCTAAAGGAGGTGTCCCCGCCCTCATCAGAGGAGGTAAGTCCATCATTTAGACACTCTAGGTCCCCCTAGTCTCAGTTTAACTGTGACCTCCAAGAATGGATAATAATACGTGTGACCAGTCTGTGTTTTAGCAGCGTGGAAATACGTTTAAAATGATGAATAACATTGCATAATCTGTAGCCGCGCTGTGAGGAGCTAACGCTAGCTACGTGTAGCTCCGGTTTTGCGGTACTCTGTATGTAAAATAAAAGTGCTTATAAAATAAAATAACCAGTAGAGTGTGAGAGGAGACAGAGGGCGTACCAGTGGAATTAAAGTGTGGGATTTTGGTGAAACTTGTGTGTGTGTATGCTTGATTAGAAGCTCCGTTTTTGTCGTTAGCATATCCGTTAGCATAACATCAGGATAACTTCCTGTCGGCGAAAAATAGTAGAAGAAATGCAAAACGCCAGAAAACCAACTAGCGGCCAGGAGGAGTAACTGCTAGATAATAGTAATGAGTGTTTAGAATCTGTGAATTTGTTAGAGCTTCATTGTCTAAGACCTGTAAGCTTACATCCTGACTTTAGTTTTAATTAAACATTATAACAAAGATTAATGGTTTCAGTTGTGCTTCTTCAATTCTTGAACTTAATTGTGATTCATTAGTAAATGAGATTCATTATTGTGCAGACCAGAGTGTAAGTGCAGTTCAACAGTTTGACTTGCATTGGTATTTCTGATTGAATATCTTTGAACACAGTTATTGATTTTTTTAAAGTTGAATTTAATATTTAATTGATTAATTATTCATTATTTTTTAATTTCATTTTACTTCCAATTTTAAACCTTTCGAATTCTGATTTGGAACTGGATTGTGATCTTGATTTTGACTCTGATTTAGATGTTGAGTTTGATTTAGGAATTCTAACTTCAATTTTGGATTCGAGATTCCTTCACATATCCAGTATTGACTAATTTTGGTACATTTACTATTTTACATCGTTCCTAAGAATCAATTTTGACACGGACGGCGCAAACATATTTGAGAGATCGTTGACCTCTCTTACACTACAGACGTATGCTAACATTTACTGCTGACCTTTGGGCAGTTTTGTGTTTGTTTTAGTCAAGGTGCGTGGTTGAGTGGATCCAGATCTGGGAAGTGAAGCAGTGGATCCCAGTTTTGGAGTCAACGACCGCACACAATACAGCACAGAGGGTGAGTTGACTTTGATTCATGTGATGACAAGCGTGCACATTCAATACACACATTTGAATACTCCTAGGCTGCATTAATTTACATTAAAGAAGCAGAGGAAGGAAGTAGGAGAACTGGTAAGTAAACTAAGCTGTGAAGTAAGGGAAGTAGGAGAACTGGTGGGAAGACTAAAATGTGAAGTAAGAGAAGTTCAGCTCAGTTTAAAAAAAAAGAAACCTTTTATTTTTCAGGAGAGGGTGAACAAATAAGTGTTTCTAAACACAATAAAATGGACTGAGACTGATCTCTGGTCTGAGAGAATCAGTGGGACTAATAGTTTTAAAATGGAGCTCCTAACGTTTCGGCAAGTTGTGCCTTCCTCAGAGGAGAATAAAAAATGAAAAAGACTTGAGATATTTATACCTTCCCTAGGCGGAGCAACTAGGGAGCTTCTGATAGGCTGGAACTCCCTCTAATCAGATGGCTAAACCGTCTCAGCTGTCTAATTGAACACCTGGCAATCAGGAGGAAACCTGTCTTAATCTGCACCAAAGGCCTGCTGGGTGTAAAACCACCAGTTAAGGGCCATCATCTCCACCCAATGAGTTTCTAATACAAGTCAAGGTACACTTTGTGGCACTGGCAGGTTAGGTTCAGGGGAAAAAAAGGGTCTGGCTGCCTTTAGGCAGTCAGAGGGCACGGGCACACAAAGTATAGGCCTTAATACCTGTAATTCTCAAGAGGGGTTTGTAATTTTTTTTCATATTTTGCAGGTGTCCTGGCGGGTCTCCTAAAGGAGGTGTCCCCGCCCTCATCAGAGGAGGTAAGTCCATCATTTAGACACTCTAGGTCCCCCTAGTCTCAGTTTAACTGTGACCTCCAAGAATGGATAATAATACGTGTGACCAGTCTGTGTTTTAGCAGCGTGGAAATACGTTTAAAATGATGAATAACATTGCATAATCTGTAGCCGCGCTGTGAGGAGCTAACGCTAGCTACGTGTAGCTCCGGTTTTGCGGTACTCTGTATGTAAAATAAAAGTGCTTATAAAATAAAATAACCAGTAGAGTGTGAGAGGAGACAGAGGGCGTACCAGTGGAATTAAAGTGTGGGATTTTGGTGAAACTTGTGTGTGTATGCTTGATTAGAAGCTCCGTTTGTCGTTAGCATATCCGTTAGCATAACATCAGGATAACTTCCTGTCGGCGAAAAATAGTAGAAGAAATGCAAAACGCCAGAAAACCAACTAGCGGCCAGGAGGAGTAACTGCTAGATAATAGTAATGAGTGTTTAGAATCTGTGAATTTGTTAGAGCTTCATTGTCTAAGACCTGTAAGCTTACATCCTGACTTTAGTTTTAATTAAACATTATAACAAAGATTAATGGTTTCAGTTGTGCTTCTTCAATTCTTGAACTTAATTGTGATTCATTAGTAAATGAGATTCATTATTGTGCAGACCAGAGTGTAAGTGCAGTTCAACAGTTTGACTTGCATTGGATATTTCTGATTGAATATATTTGAACACAGTTATTGATTTTTTTAAAGTTGAATTTAATATTTAATTGATTAATTATTCATTATTTTTTAATTTCATTTTACTTCCAATTTTAAACCTTTCGAATTCTGATTTGGAACTGGATTGTGATCTTGATTTTGACTCTGATTTAGATGTTGAGTTTGATTTAGGAATTCTAACTTCAATTTTGGATTCGAGATTCCTTCACATATCCAGTATTGACTAATTTTGGTACATTTACTATTTTACATCGTTCCTAAGAATCAATTTTGACACGGACGGCGCAAACATATTTGAGAGATCGTTGACCTCTCTTACACTACAGACGTATGCTAACATTTACTGCTGGCAGTTTTGTGTTTGTTTTAGTCAAGGTGCGTGGTTGAGTGGATCCAGATCTGGGAAGTGAAGCAGTGGATCCCAGTTTTGGAGTCAACGACCGCACACAATACAGCACAGAGGGTGAGTTGACTTTAATTCATGTGATGACAAGCGTGCACATTCAATACACACATTTGAATACTCCTAGGCTGCATTAATTTACATTAAAGAAGCAGAGGAAGGAAGTAGGAGAACTGGTAAGTAAACTAAGCTGTGAAGTAAGGGAAGTAGGAGAACTGGTGGGAAGACTAAAATGTGAAGGAAGAGAAGTTCAGCTCAGTTAAAAAAAAAAGAAACCTTTTATTTTTCAGGAGAGGGTGAACAAATAAGTGTTTCTAAACACAATAAAATGGACTGAGACTGATCTCTGGTCTGAGAGAATCAGTGGGACTAATAGTTTTAGAATGGAGCTCCTAACGTTTCGGCAAGTTGTGCCTTCCTCAGAGGAGAATAAAAAATGAAAGAAAGACTGGAGATATTTATACCTTCCGTAGGCGGAGCAACTAGGGAGCTTCTGATAGGCTGGAACTCCCTCTAATCAGATGGCTAAGCCGTCTCAGCTGTCTAATTGAACACCTGGCAATCAGGAGGAAACCTGTCTTAATCGGCACCAAAGGCCTGCTGGGTGTAAAACCACCAGTTAAGGGCCATCATCTCCACCCAATGAGTTTCTAATACAAGTCAAGGTACACTTTGTGGCACTGGCAGGTTAGGTTCAGGGGAAAAAAAGGGTCTGGCTGCCTTTAGGCAGTCAGAGGGCACGGGCACACAAAGTATAGGCCTTAATACCTGTAATTCTCAAGAGGGGTTTGTAATTTTTTTTCATATTTTGCAGGTGTCCTGGCGGGTCTCCTAAAGGAGGTGTCCCCGCCCTCATCAGAGGAGGTAAGTCCATCATTTAGACACTCTAGGTCCCCCTAGTCTCAGTTTAACTGTGACCTCCAAGAATGGATAATAATACGTGTGACCAGTCTGTGTTTTAGCAGCGTGGAAATACGTTTAAAATGATGAATAACATTGCATAATCTGTAGCCGCGCTGTGAGGAGCTAACGCTAGCTACGTGTAGCTCCGGTTTTGCGGTACTCTGTATGTAAAATAAAAGTGCTTATAAAATAAAATAACCAGTAGAGTGTGAGAGGAGACAGAGGGCGTACCAGTGGAATTAAAGTGTGGGATTTTGGTGAAACTGGTGTGTGTATGCTTGATTAGAAGCTCCGTTTTTGTCGTTAGCATATCCGTTAGCATAACATCAGGATAACTTCCTGTCGGCGAAAAATAGTAGAAGAAATGCAAAACGCCAGAAAACCAACTAGCGGCCAGGAGGAGTAACTGCTAGATAATAGTAATGAGTGTTTAGAATCTGTGAATTTGTTAGAGCTTCATTGTCTAAGACCTGTAAGCTTACATCCTGACTTTAGTTTTAATTAAACATTATAACAAAGATTAATGGTTTCAGTTGTGCTTCTTCAATTCTTGAACTTAATTGTGATTCATTAGTAAATGAGATTCATTATTGTGCAGACCAGAGTGTAAGTGCAGTTCAACAGTTTGACTTGCATTGGATATTTCTGATTGAATATATTTGAACACATTTATTGATTTTTTTAAAGTTGAATTTAATATTTAATTGATTAATTATTCATTATTTTTTAATTTCATTTTACTTCCAATTTTAAACCTTTCGAATTCTGATTTGGAACTGGATTGTGATCTTGATTTTGACTCTGATTTAGATGTTGAGTTTGATTTAGGAATTCTAACTTCAATTTTGGATTCGAGATTCCTTCACATATCCAGTATTGACTAATTTTGGTACATTTACTATTTTACATCGTTCCTAAGAATCAATTTTGACACGGACGGCGCAAACATATTTGAGAGATCGTTGACCTCTCTTACACTACAGACGTATGCTAACATTTACTGCTGGCAGTTTTGTGTTTGTTTTAGTCAAGGTGCGTGGTTGAGTGGATCCAGATCTGGGAAGTGAAGCAGTGGATCCCAGTTTTGGAGTCAACGACCGCACACAATACAGCACAGAGGGTGAGTTGACTTTAATTCATGTGATGACAAGCGTGCACATTCAATACACACATTTGAATACTCATAGGCTGCATTAATTTACATTAAAGAAGCAGAGGAAGGAAGTAGGAGAACTGGTAAGTAAACTAAGCTGTGAAGTAAGGGAAGTAGGAGAACTGGTGGGAAGACTAAAATGTGAAGTAAGAGAAGTTCAGCTCAGTTTTTAAAAAAAGAAACCTTTTATTTTTCAGGAGAGGGTGAACAAATAAGTGTTTCTAAACACAATAAAATGGACTGAGACTGATCTCTGGTCTGAGAGAATCAGTGGGACTAATACAGTTTTAAAATGGAGCTCCTAACATTTCGGCAAGTTGTGCCTTCCTCAGAGGAGAATAAAAAATGAAAGAAAGACTGGAGATATTTATACCTTCCCTAGGCGGAGCAACTAGGGAGCTTCTGATAGGCTGGAACTCCCTCTAATCAGATGGCTAAGCCGTCTCAGCTGTCTAATTGAACACCTGGCAATCAGGAGGAAACCTGTCTTAATCGGCACCAAAGGCCTGCTGGGTGTAAAACCACTAGTTAAGGGCCATCATCTCCACCCAATGAGTTTCTAATACAAGTCAAGGTACACTTTGTGGCACTGGCAGGTTAGGTTCAGGGGAAAAAAAGGGTCTGGCTGCCTTTAGGCAGTCAGAGGGCACGGGCACACAAAGTATAGGCCTTAATACCTGTAATTCTCAAGAGGGGTTTGTAATTTTTTTTCATATTTTGCAGGTGTCCTGGCGGGTCTCCTAAAGGAGGTGTCCCCGCCCTCATCAGAGGAGGTAAGTCCATCATTTAGACACTCTAGGTCCCCCTAGTCTCAGTTTAACTGTGACCTCCAAGAATGGATAATAATACGTGTGACCAGTCTGTGTTTTAGCAGCGTGGAAATACGTTTAAAATGATGAATAACATTGCATAATCTGTAGCCGCGCTGTGAGGAGCTAACGCTAGCTACGTGTAGCTCCGGTTTTGCGGTACTCTGTATGTAAAATAAAAGTGCTTATAAAATAAAATAACCAGTAGAGTGTGAGAGGAGACAGAGGGCGTACCAGTGGAATTAAAGTGTGGGATTTTGGTGAAACTTGTGTGTGTGTATGCTTGATTAGAAGCTCCGTTTTTGTCGTTAGCATATCCGTTAGCATAACATCAGGATAACTTCCTGTCGGCGAAAAATAGTAGAAGAAATGCAAAACGCCAGAAAACCAACTAGCGGCCAGGAGGAGTAACTGCTAGATAATAGTAATGAGTGTTTAGAATCTGTGAATTTGTTAGAGCTTCATTGTCTAAGACCTGTAAGCTTACATCCTGACTTTAGTTTTAATTAAACATTATAACAAAGATTAATGGTTTCAGTTGTGCTTCTTCAATTCTTGAACTTAATTGTGATTCATTAGTAAATGAGATTCATTATTGTGCAGACCAGAGTGTAAGTGCAGTTCAACAGTTTGACTTGCATTGGTATTTCTGATTGAATATCTTTGAACACAGTTATTGATTTTTTTAAAGTTGAATTTAATATTTAATTGATTAATTATTCATTATTTTTTAATTTCATTTTACTTCCAATTTTAAACCTTTCGAATTCTGATTTGGAACTGGATTGTGATCTTGATTTTGACTCTGATTTAGATGTTGAGTTTGATTTAGGAATTCTAACTTCAATTTTGGATTCGAGATTCCTTCACATATCCAGTATTGACTAATTTTGGTACGTTTACTATTTTACATCGTTCCTAAGAATCAATTTTGACACGGACGGCGCAAACATATTTGAGAGATCGTTGACCTCTCTTACACTACAGACGTATGCTAACATTTACTGCTGACCTTTGGGCAGTTTTGTGTTTGTTTTAGTCAAGGTGCGTGGTTGAGTGGATCCAGATCTGGGAAGTGAAGCAGTGGATCCCAGTTTTGGAGTCAACGACCGCACACAATACAGCACAGAGGGTGAGTTGACTTTGATTCATGTGATGACAAGCGTGCACATTCAATACACACATTTGAATACTCCTAGGCTGCATTAATTTACATTAAAGAAGCAGAGGAAGGAAGTAGGAGAACTGGTAAGTAAACTAAGCTGTGAAGTAAGGGAAGTAGGAGAACTGGTGGGAAGACTAAAATGTGAAGTAAGAGAAGTTCAGCTCAGTTTTAAAAAAAAGAAACCTTTTATTTTTCAGGAGAGGGTGAACAAATAAGTGTTTCTAAACACAATAAAATGGACTGAGACTGATCTCTGGTCTGAGAGAATCAGTGGGACTAATACAGTTTTAAAATGGAGCTCCTAACGTTTCGGCAAGTTGTGCCTTCCTCAGAGGAGAATAAAAAATGAAAGAAAGACTGGAGATATTTATACCTTCCCTAGGCGGAGCAACTAGGGAGCTTCTGATAGGCTGGAACTCCCTCTAATCAGATGGCTAAGCCGTCTCAGCTGTCTAATTGAACACCTGGCAATCAGGAGGAAACCTGTCTTAATCGGCACCAAAGGCCTGCTGGGTGTAAAACCACCAGTTAAGGGCCATCATCTCCACCCAATGAGTTTCTAATACAAGTCAAGGTACACTTTGTGGCACTGGCAGGTTAGGTTCAGGGGAAAAAAAGGGTCTGGCTGCCTTTAGGCAGTCAGAGGGCACGGGCACACAAAGTATAGGCCTTAATACCTGTAATTCTCAAGAGGGGTTTGTAATTTTTTTTCATATTTTGCAGGTGTCCTGGCGGGTCTCCTAAAGGAGGTGTCCCCGCCCTCATCAGAGGAGGTAAGTCCATCATTTAGACACTCTAGGTCCCCCTAGTCTCAGTTTAACTGTGACCTCCAAGAATGGATAATAATACGTGTGACCAGTCTGTGTTTTAGCAGCGTGGAAATACGTTTAAAATGATGAATAACATTGCATAATCTGTAGCCGCGCTGTGAGGAGCTAACGCTAGCTACGTGTAGCTCCGGTTTTGCGGTACTCTGTATGTAAAATAAAAGTGCTTATAAAATAAAATAACCAGTAGAGTGTGAGAGGAGACAGAGGGCGTACCAGTGGAATTAAAGTGTGGGATTTTGGTGAAACTTGTGTGTGCGTATGCTTGATTAGAAGCTCCGTTTTTGTCGTTAGCATATCCGTTAGCATAACATCAGGATAACTTCCTGTCGGCGAAAAATAGTAGAAGAAATGCAAAACGCCAGAAAACCAACTAGCGGCCAGGAGGAGTAACTGCTAGATAATAGTAATAAGTGTTTAGAATCTGTGAATTTGTTAGAGCTTCATTGTCTAAGACCTGTAAGCTTACATCCTGACTTTAGTTTTAATTAAACATTATAACAAAGATTAATGGTTTCAGTTGTGCTTCTTCAATTCTTGAACTTAATTGTGATTCATTAGTAAATGAGATTCATTATTGTGCAGACCAGAGTGTAAGTGCAGTTCAACAGTTTGACTTGCATTGGTATTTCTGATTGAATATCTTTGAACACAGTTATTGATTTTTTAAAAGTTTAATTTAATATTTAATTGATTAATTATTCATTATTTTTTAATTTCATTTTACTTCCAATTTTAAACCTTTCGAATTCTGATTTGGAACTGGATTGTGATCTTGATTTTGACTCTGATTTAGATGTTGAGTTTGATTTAGGAATTCTAACTTCAATTTTGGATTCGAGATTCCTTCACATATCCAGTATTGACTAATTTTGGTACATTTACTATTTTACATCGTTCCTAAGAATCAATTTTGACACGGACGGCGCGAACATATTTGAGAGATCGTTGACCTCTCTTACACTACAGACGTATGCTAACATTTACTGCTGACCTTTGGGCAGTTTTGTGTTTGTTTTAGTCAAGGTGCGTGGTTGAGTGGATCCAGATCTGGGAAGTGAAGCAGTGGATCCCAGTTTTGGAGTCAACGACCACACACAATACAGCACAGAGGGTGAGTTGACTTTGATTCATGTGATGACAAGCGTGCACATTCAATACACACATTTGAATACTCATAGGCTGCATTAATTTACATTAAAGAAGCAGAGGAAGGAAGTAGGAGAACTGGTAAGTAAACTAAGCTGTGAAGTAAGGGAAGTAGGAGAACTGGTGGGAAGACTAAAATGTGAAGTAAGAGAAGTTCAGCTCAGTTTAAAAAAAAAGAAACCTTTTATTTTTCAGGAGAGGGTGAACAAATAAGTGTTTCTAAACACAATAAAATGGACTGAGACTGATCTCTGGTCTGAGAGAATCAGTGGGACTAATACAGTTTTGAAATGGAGCTCCTAACGTTTCGGCAAGTTGTGCCTTCCTCAGAGGAGAATAAAAAATGAAAGAAAGACTGGAGATATTTATACCTTCCCTAGGCGGAGCAACTAGGGAGCTTCTGATAGGCTGGAACTCCCTCTAATCAGATGGCTAAGCCGTCTCAGCTGTCTAATTGAACACCTGGCAATCAGGAGGAAACCTGTCTTAATCGGCACCAAAGGCCTGCTGGGTGTAAAACCACCAGTTAAGGGCCATCATCTCCACCCAATGAGTTTCTAATACAAGTCAAGGTACACTTTGTGGCACTGGCAGGTTAGGTTCAGGGGAAAAAAAGGGTCTGGCTGCCTTTAGGCAGTCAGAGGGCACGGGCACACAAAGTATAGGCCTTAATACCTGTAATTCTCAAGAGGGGTTTGTAATTTTTTTTCATATTTTGCAGGTGTCCTGGCGGGTCTCCTAAAGGAGGTGTCCCCGCCCTCATCAGAGGAGGTAAGTCCATCATTTAGACACTCTAGGTCCCCCTAGTCTCAGTTTAACTGTGACCTCCAAGAATGGATAATAATACGTGTGACCAGTCTGTGTTTTAGCAGCGTGGAAATACGTTTAAAATGATGAATAACATTGCATAATCTGTAGCCGCGCTGTGAGGAGCTAACGCTAGCTACGTGTAGCTCCGGTTTTGCGGTACTCTGTATGTAAAATAAAAGTGCTTATAAAATAAAATAACCAGTAGAGTGTGAGAGGAGACAGAGGGCGTACCAGTGGAATTAAAGTGTGGGATTTTGGTGAAACTTGTGTATGTGTTGATAAAATTGACTTATATACAGTTTAATTAATCACTAGCATATTTGTAGTTTTAATAACCATTAGCTTATGCAGCTCTATTAACCACTTATACAGTGCTCACAGCATACACAGGGCCTGAGAGAAGCAGGTGAAAGGTTACTTATTTAACTGCGTCACAAGGAACAGGCAGCCATCTTTCAGATAGATAAGACAGTGAGATTCAAGCGAGGGCCAACGCCCCAGCTGAGCCCGGCTTCTTCACACACTCCTTCTTAGGACCTCTCGCATGCAACACCTCACTCACACTGATGGAAACCAACGCCTATTGGGAGGGGCCAAGGTGAATGGACATTCACGGCCTCCATCCAGGCGCCATAACGTACAAACGTGCCACGCCTGCATCTTTGACTTTGGCCAATGTGTATCAAGGGGCGGACCCCTATATTAAGGGTCACGCTGATGTGTTCAAGCGTGTCTTATGGTGGACCTCTGAGAGGGAAATCATTAGAGCCCATGCATGTTTAATTGTGTTGGCTGAATAACTCTGTTGATAAATAAATCTATTGCTTTGATATTACTATACGCCTCTGAGAGCTTCTGTTTCATTCTTAAACCTGCTCTAAGTGTGAAAGATAGCTTTATTTTCACAACAAATTGGTGGAGAATGTGGGCAAGACTTGATACAGAGCATATCGGGTTGGAATGTTAACAGACCTCTCTATCTGTGTTTCAGAAAACAAAATGCGAGTCTCCCTGGAGGTTGGGAGCCCTGGTATTTGCCACCAGGTCGTGCCTGCAGTTCGGGAACAGTCTGATAGTGTCGACACAACTAACAAGGTGAGCAGAAGCCTATTTAACTGAATTCTGCATATTGTATTTATAGTCATACATCCAAATTATATCCGACTGACCGAACTGTAAGTATTACATAGTCATAAAAGTATTGTAAAGAGTAATCACACAGCAGCAGGGTTGTTCAGGCCAGCATTTGGGGTTTTGTACATATGTGTGAATGAGTCCAGCAGAAGACGTTAGATAAAAGGCGAAAAATGACGTTTTTGTGGCAGTGTAGAGTGAAGTAGTGTGAGACGCGGTCGCGCGCCTCTTCTGTCGCGGTCACGCGCCTCGCATGAAGCGCTCAAATTCCTGCCACAAATAAAGCGTAATCTTTAACGTAATTATAGGACGTCTTGGGCTACGAAGAAATTGCATAACATGACGGGGATATATGTGTGTTAAAGGTCATTGATAAACTGTAAACTGACAGTGAATTGACCGTGAAGTATTACCGTATCAAGACATTTAGTGTCCGTCTCCGGACGTGTGTTGCGTGTGGTGTAAAACCAAGTTAACTCTGCGTAGAGTAACCTTTAAATAGTTTCTGCACGGGAGCACAGGTTTTAAGATAACCGATGAGTCGTTGATAGCGGACGAAGAGAAAATTACCTTATCGAGGCATCGAGTCTCAGGACACTGAATTTGTGTGTGGCGCTTAGTGGAAAACCATGATATCTCTGCTTAGAGTATCCTCGACGGAGTTTCTGGGTGAGAGCACAAAATTCAAGATAACCGATGTATTGTTGATAACGGACGAAGTGTAAAAGAAAAGTCGCCAGGAGACAGGCCGGAGCAGAGGCCGTCGCTATTTAAGTGTGCTAAATTGTGTTGTGGATATACAGGGCCAGTAGCATAGGGGTTAGCATTGCGGCCTTCCACGCGGTAGGGCCGTGTTCGAACCCCAGCCGAAGCAGATATTGTACATGTGTTTTATGATACGCAGCGGCCGCTGTGATGCATTAAAGTAACGTTGTTTGTTTTGTGTGTTGGTTAGGGAAAGAATTTTTATGATTTGACTGTATTTGTTTGCTGAAAAAGCAGTTTGTCATTTGTATCGTGATCAAGAGGTCATCGATACACAGTCTGTTTGCTGAGGGTGAGAAAGTGGATTAACTGTTCAGTTAATCCGAGTGTTCAGAGACGGGAGCGTGTGATTTTGATTATTTGGTATGAATGCGTGTGACTATTTGCGTTTTAACTTTTGTTTATTTGTTTGACTGTATTTGTAAAGATATTCCTTTACCGTATTTGTGATTTGTGCGCATTCCAAAGACGGCAGTGTGCTTGGTTTCAATTTTGTTTAATTGTGTGATTATTTGGAGCGTGCATATGAGAGAAAAAGCTGAGGGCTGCAGCTGCTGCAATTGTTCGTGTGTGACTTTCAAAGTTTGAGGGCCAGTTGGGCAGCAGAGAACACATATGAGACCAAACAAAAAGCTATCAAACACAAACATAAAACATTAGAATAGATCGATACGTGATTTGTGCGTATTTTAGAGGCGACAGTTTTAATTTGGTATGTGTGAGGGACAGCTGAGGGTTAATACTTTAGTTTACTGGGAGACTAAACAAAGTTAGGAGCGAAAACATAACAAGGCCACAAGAGGCTCAAAGTTGGAGATAAGCAACCAGCTGGACACAGAGAGTTGCTAGGGGCAACAGGAACATTTTGACAGGAGGCTTGGCTCCATCTGGTGGACATTTGAGAATACTACTTCCAAAAATTTTATATTTCAAATCACAGTGCACAGTGAACAGTGCAGAGAAGTTTGACATGGCAGGGAAAGTGAGCAATTATCTGTGGAGTTTGGAGAATGAGGTCCAGAATCAGAGCAGGATGAGTGGGAGAAAGAGGCATTGGCCAGTGGAGAAAGAGGCATTTAAGAGGATGATAAAGAGATGGAAAGATAAAGACATTTGGAATGGAGAACGTGGGAGTCCTCCAACGGGAGAAGAGCTGCAACAGATAAACAAAGAAGTACTGAAACACTACGAAGAGAAGAAGAAGGAATGGGAGAACAGAAATCCTAAAAGTTTTAACATGGGGAAAAGGAGGGCGTCGACTCAAGTAGATGAAGAGAGAGGAGTTTGGCCCTACATCAAGAGGTGCTTTAACTATGACACAAAGAGGATGGACGGGAAGCCGATGCCCATGGGAGAACAGAAGGACGAGATGAAGCTGGCAGCTGGAGCAGTAGGCTTACCACTAGGGGCCACCAGAGATGTCAGCGGCATATTTCCGTCCTTAAACCCCTCAGCCCCTCCCCCACACGACAACGATGCTCCTAACAGCCAAAATAAGCAGGAGCATGAACAAAGCAATCTGTATCCTGACCTGCCACCTCCACCGCCCGAGAAGGTGTCCTCCAACCCCTTCATACAGGCCCCACAGAGGGAGGTGAAAAAAGGAGAACTGAAAGGATTCTTCACAGTGGAGGGAGGAAGTCTGGAAATACTGACTTCCCCCCAAGAGAAGGATAGAAGAAGAAAAGCAAAGGAAGTTGAAAGAACAGTGAAGGTGCTGGAAGAACGCCTCCGTGAGCTTCAAACACCAGGCACACCTAGACGAAGGAGCGGAGCATGTTATGACGCGACTGGTGAGGAATTGACAGAATCAGCAGAGATAGAGCGCCTCCTCAATGAAATGAAGCTCACGCAGGGAATACAAGAAAGAAGAGAGTCACGTCTGTTGAGTGACTTTGTCGATCGAATGGCGCTGCGCCCTGATCTACAATCAAAGTTGGTAGATCTCACCCTAGAGGGGGAGGGTGGAGGGCTGCTGTTAACGTCGCCTCCGCCAGCTGCAGGTAACTCGGTTTTTCACGACCCAAGTGAAGATGAAGCGAGAGATAAGAGAGAAGAAGAGGAGGAGGAAGGAGCGTACCAGCTACGGACACCAGTGAAGACAATAAAGAGACTGAAAATCAACGGAGACTTCACAGGCACGGCCGAGGAGGCGGGACAAACACGAAGTGGGAAACTATTCCGCGGCAGTCGCCACATGATGCCCCTCAGGCCGGCTCCAACAGCCGACGCGCCTCGTCGAATGGCATTCACCCCCTTCTCCTTCATGGATATGACGACACTGCTGGCCGCACTGCCGTCGCTAACTTCAGGAGCAGAGCCATGGATCAGTGAGTTGGGAACATTCACGTCAACACGCAGCCTAGCACTGGGTGACTACAGAGGCCTGTTAGCCCGAGCTACTGACCAGCACACGCTGGACAAAATTGAAATTGCAGCTGGAACGGAGCAGCTGCCAGACTCCACACCAATAGGCAGTATCAGGGAGGAACTACATCGGTCCCTAAGGAGAGAGTACCCTACTCCAACAGACCACAGCCAAATGTCCACCTTCGCGGCCAAGCCTGGGGAGGCTGCTGCCGATCTCCTAGCTCGTGCGGAGCAAGTGTGGAGAACAATCTTCAGAGTCCCCAGATACATCGCCAACATCATTAGCACTCTGGAGGAGCATGGTGACCAAAGGCTTGCCCGAAAAAGTAAGAGACGCGATTGGAAACACCGTGGGTATTGCCTCCTTCACTCAACCTGCATGGAGAGAACATGTACTGCATCACTATGATAAACACAGGGCAGCGGTGGAAGGATCAGAGGTGGAGCTCAAATCACTGCAAGTGGCACTAATGAAGAGACAGCTGGCAGAGCTTGAAGCGGCTCAAAAGATTGCTAAAGATAAAAAGAAACAGATGACCCAGCAGGAAGCACAAGCAGAACAGGTGCTCCCGGTGATGATGATGCAACAACCATGGCAGCAGAACCAACAAAGAGGAGGCGCCCAATGGGATGCCCAATGGGATGGCCAAGGAGGAACTTTCTACTGCTACAACTGTGGAAAGCCAGGTCACTACTCACGTGACTGTCGCTCGCGTGGCCCACCACGAGGAAGAAGAGGAGGTTACCAGAGAGGGAGAGGCAATCAGGATCCGAGAAATCAAGATCAAGCTGGACAGCCATACCAGCCACCACTAGGAGGCACTGGGCTATGGACGCCAACTGACCCTCCCTCTGGAGAACATGTCAACCAAGCACCACAAGCACAGTGGGGGTATTACAATCAGGGCCCCTACTAGGACACCCCACAACCACCTGGCACCGACACTATGAAATTTGGACTAGCAAGTGAGCCAACTCTCACTTGCACAATAAATGGACAGGAACACACATTGTTGGTGGATACAGGGGCAACATATTCCAGCCTCAGGTCTACAAAGCACCTATGGGCTCTTATCCTGTACCATCAGCCTGCTTCCAGGACATCAGCATAGACTTCACGGACATGGGACCTGAAAACAGAGCACAAGGAAATAAGACGCATCTTTCACCACATGAGTTAATGACAGGGAGGCAAATGCCTGGTCCTCCAAGAGACGGTAGTCATATACATAGATATACATAGATACATAGATGTACATATACCTAGATGTGCAGCAAGTTGAAATGAAGGCATATATGACTGCATTAATCATTCTCACGGAGGCTCTCTCCAAACAGGTCCAGCGAACCAGTGCAGCTGACCAGGAAAAGGTAAAAAATCTCATCAGAGAGGGTGACTGGGTCAGGGTCAAAGTTCATAAGAAAAGTGGACTGACCCCAGGTGGACAGGGCCGTACGAAGTGAAGGAGGTTACTTCACACTCGGTCCAAGTCATAGGTAAAGCAGGAGCACCTTGGCACCACCTGTCACACTGTGCCCCAGCACCTGAGCCGTCCAGACCTCTAGCAGAGGTCCGAGGTAATCTGACGCAAAATGCATAATTTGTTTTGTAATTTGTAATTTGACTTTTCAGCAACCACCAACAGGTGATCCAATTAGCTACAGGACATGGAAACGACAATGTTTGCTTAAATTGAATTGTTGATAATGCTATAAAAAACAAAATGGGTGGCTGTATAGCTTGTGCTGCAGCTAGACCAGCTAGGTTCACCGAACCAGCACCACTATATCCTGAATCTGACCCAACAGGATACGCATGCATGACAAATATGACTAAAATGGCTACTCCACCAAATTGCACTACTCTGGCATCCATATTTAAAGTACAAAACCTGACCCAACGCAGACGCAGACATATCTTAGCTAAAAGAGCAGCTGCAGCTGAGTTCAGTCTGGACAAAGGTCCAACCTACATAGATGCAATCGGAGTGCCCAGAGGAGTGCCTAATGAATACAAATTGATAGACTAAATTGCAGCAGGTTTTGAGAGTATCGCGAGTATTATTCCATGGATAACTGTGAATAAAAATGTTGATCGTATCAATTATGTGCATTACAATGTTCTTCGTTTGGCTAATCATACTAGGGATGCAATAAAGGGTCTGGCTGAGCAGCTGGCCCCAACTTCTTTGATTTCTATGCAAAACAAAATGGCTTTGGAGCTTTTGCTCAATGTTTGGAGACCTGTGTTGCACTGTCATCCCCAACAACACTGCGCCGGACGGTTCAGTCACAAAAGCACTGAATAGTCTGAAGGCACTGTCAAAAGAAATGCAGGAAGCATCAGGTGTGGATAATCCATTTGGAGATTGGATGGAAAACATGTTTGGAAAATGGAAGCACCTGATCTTGTCAATAGCAGTGTCAGTGGGTGTGTTCATTGCAATACTGGTCTCATGTGGATGTTGTATAATACCCTGCATTCGTTCTTTGGTTGGCCGTCCTATCACCACTGCCCTCTCCAAGGAACCATCACCACCCCCTCCTTATGGAGCTTACCCAGTAGGGGAAGAGCAGAACAGCCTGGTAGGGTCAGGAGAGGCAGAGGCAGACACCAGCGTGTGAACAGGGCAGGAAGGTAAAGAAAGTGACGTCCTTCAGACGTCAAGAGAGGGATTTGTTGATAAAATTGACTTATATACAGTTTAATTAATCACTAGCATATTTGTAGTTTTAATAACCATTAGCTTATGCAGCTCTATTAACCACTTATACAGTGCTCACAGCATACACAGGGCCTGAGAGAAGCAGGTGAAAGGTTACTTATTTAACTGCGTCACAAGGAACAGGCAGCCATCTTTCAGATAGATAAGACAGTGAGATTCAAGCGAGGGCCAACGCCCCAGCTGAGCCCGGCTTCTTCACACACTCCTTCTTAGGACCTCTCGCATGCAACACCTCACTCACACTGATGGAAACCAACGCCTATTGGGAGGGGCCAAGGTGAATGGACATTCACGGCCTCCATCCAGGTGCCATAACGTACAAACGTGCCACGCCTGCATCTTTGACTTTGGCCAATGTGTATCAAGGGGCGGACCCCTATATTAAGGGTCACGCTGATGTGTTCAAGCGTGTCTTATGGTGGACCTCTGAGAGGGAAATCATTAGAGCCCATGCATGTTTAATTGTGTTGGCTGAATAACTCTGTTGATAAATAAATCTATTGCTTTGATATTACTATACGCCTCTGAGAGCTTCTGTTTCATTCTTAAACCTGCTCTAAGTGTGAAAGATAGCTTTATTTTCACAACAAATGCTTGATTAGAAGCTCCGTTTTTGTCGTTAGCATATCCGTTAGCATAACATCAGGATAACTTCCTGTCGGCGAAATGCAAAACGCCAGAAAACCAACTAGCGGCCAGGAGGAGTAACTGCTAGATAAGAGTAATGAGTGTTTAGAATCTGTGAATTTGTTAGAGCTTCATTGTCTAAGACCTGTAAGCTTACATCCTGACTTTAGTTTTAATTAAACATTATAACAAAGATTAATGGTTTCAGTTGTGCTTCTTCAATTCTTGAACTTAATTGTGATTCATTAGTAAATGAGATTCATTATTGTGCAGACCAGAGTGTAAGTGCAGTTCAACAGTTTGACTTGCATTGGTATTTCTGATTGAATATCTTTGAACACAGTTATTGATTTTTTTAAAGTTGAATTTAATATTTAATTGATTAATTATTCATTATTTTTTAATTTCATTTTACTTCCAATTTTAAACCTTTCGAATTCTGATTTGGAACTGGATTGTGATCTTGATTTTGACTCTGATTTAGATGTTGTTTGATTTAGGAATTCTAACTTCAATTTTGGATTCGAGATTCCTTCACATATCCAGTATTGACTAATTTTGGTACATTTACTATTTTACATCGTTCCTAAGAATCAATTTTGACACGGACGGCGCAAACATATTTGAGAGATCGTTGACCTCTCTTACACTACAGACGTATGCTAACATTTACTGCTGACCTTTGGGCAGTTTTGTGTTTGTTTTAGTCAAGGTGCGTGGTTGAGTGGATCCAGATCTGGGAAGTGAAGCAGTGGATCCCAGTTTTGGAGTCAACGACCGCACACAATACAGCACAGAGGGTGAGTTGACTTTGATTCATGTGATGACAAGCGTGCACATTCAATACACACATTTGAATACTCCTAGGCTGCATTAATTTACATTAAAGAAGCAGAGGAAGGAAGTAGGAGAACTGGTAAGTAAACTAAGCTGTGAAGTAAGGGAAGTAGGAGAACTGGTGGGAAGACTAAAATGTGAAGTAAGAGAAGTTCAGCTCAGTTTTTAAAAAAAGAAACCTTTTATTTTTCAGGAGAGGGTGAACAAATAAGTGTTTCTAAACACAATAAAATGGACTGAGACTGATCTCTGGTCTGAGAGAATCAGTGGGACTAATACAGTTTTAAAATGGAGCTCCTAACGTTTCGGCAAGTTGTGCCTTCCTCAGAGGAGAATAAAAAATGAAAGAAAGACTGGAGATATTTATACCTTCCCTAGGCGGAGCAACTAGGGAGCTTCTGATAGGCTGGAACTCGCTCTAATCAGATGGCTAAGCCGTCTCAGCTGTCTAATTGAACACCTGGCAATCAGGAGGAAACCTGTCTTAATCTGCACCAAAGGCCTGCTGGGTGTAAAACCACCAGTTAAGGGCCATCATCTCCACCCAATGAGTTTCTAATACAAGTCAAGGTACACTTTGTGGCACTGGCAGGTTAGGTTCAGGTGGAAAAAAGGGTCTGGCTGCCTTTAGGCAGTCAGAGGGCACGGGCACACAAAGTATAGGCCTTAATACCTGTAATTCTCAAGAGGGGTTTGTAAATTTTTTTTTCATATTTTGCAGGTGTCCTGGCGGGTCTCCTAAAGGAGGTGTCCCCGCCCTCATCAGAGGAGGTAAGTCCATCATTTAGACACTCTAGGTCCCCCTAGTCTCAGTTTAACTGTGACCTCCAAGAATGGATAATAATACGTGTGACCAGTCTGTGTTTTAGCAGCGTGGAAATACGTTTAAAATGATGAATAACATTGCATAATCTGTAGCCGCGCTGTGAGGAGCTAACGCTAGCTACGTGTAGCTCCGGTTTTGCGGTACTCTGTATGTAAAATAAAAGTGCTTATAAAATAAAATAACCAGTAGAGTGAGAGAGGAGACAGAGGGCGTACCAGTGGAATTAAAGTGTGGGATTTTGGTGAAACTTGTGTGTATGCTTGATTAGAAGCTCCGTTTTTGTCGTTAGCATACCCGTTAGCATAACATCAGGATAACTTCCTGTCGGCGAAAAATAGTAGAAGAAATGCAAAACGCCAGAAAACCAACTAGCGGCCAGGAGGAGTAACTGCTAGATAATAGTAATAAGTGTTTAGAATCTGTGAATTTGTTAGAGCTTCATTGTCTAAGACCTGTAAGCTTACATCCTGACTTTAGTTTTAATTAAACATTATAACAAAGATTAATGGTTTCAGTTGTGCTTCTTCAATTCTTGAACTTAATTGTGATTCATTAGTAAATGAGATTCATTATTGTGCAGACCAGAGTGTAAGTGCAGTTCAACAGTTTGACTTGCATTGGTATTTCTGATTGAATATCTTTGAACACAGTTATTGATTTTTTTAAAGTTGAATTTAATATTTAATTGATTAATTATTCATTATTTTTTAATTTCATTTTACTTCCAATTTTAAACCTTTCGAATTCTGATTTGGAACTGGATTGTGATCTTGATTTTGACTCTGATTTAGATGTTGAGTTTGATTTAGGAATTCTAACTTCAATTTTGGATTCGAGATTCCTTCACATATCAAGCATTGACTAATTTTGGTACATTTACTATTTTACATCGTTCCTAAGAATCAATTTTGACACGGACGGCGCAAACATATTTGAGAGATCGTTGACCTCTCTTACACTACAGACGTATGCTAACATTTACTGCTGACCTTTGGGCAGTTTTGTGTTTGTTTTAGTCAAGGTGCGTGGTTGAGTGGATCCAGATCTGGGAAGTGAAGCAGTGGATCGCAGTTTTGGAGTCAACGACCGCACACAATACAGCACAGAGGGTGAGTTGACTTTGATTCATGTGATGACAAGCGTGCACATTCAATACACACATTTGAATACTCCTAGGCTGCATTAATTTACATTAAAGAAGCAGAGGAAGGAAGTAGGAGAACTGGTAAGTAAACTAAGCTGTGAAGTAAGGGAAGTAGGAGAACTGGTGGGAAGACTAAAATGTGAAGTAAGAGAAGTTCAGCTCAGTTTTAAAAAAAAGAAACCTTTTATTTTTCAGGAGAGGGTGAACAAATAAGTGTTTCTAAACACAATAAAATGGACTGAGACTGATCTCTGGTCTGAGAGAATCAGTGGGACTAATACAGTTTTAAAATGGAGCTCCTAACATTTCGGCAAGTTGTGCCTTCCTCAGAGGAGAATAAAAAATGAAAGAAAGACTGGAGATATTTATACCTTCCCTAGGCGGAGCAACTAGGGAGCTTCTGATAGGCTGGAACTCCCTCTAATCAGATGGCTAAGCCGTCTCAGCTGTCTAATTGAACACCTGGCAATCAGGAGGAAACCTGTCTTAATCTGCACCAAAGGCCTGCTGGGTGTAAAACCACCAGTTAAGGGCCATCATCTCCACCCAATGAGTTTCTAATACAAGTCAAGGTACACTTTGTGGCACTGGCAGGTTAGGTTCAGGTGGAAAAAAGGGTCTGGCTGCCTTTAGGCAGTCAGAGGGCACGGGCACACAAAGTATAGGCCTTAATACCTGTAATTCTCAAGAGGGGTTTGTAAATTTTTTTTTCATATTTTGCAGGTGTCCTGGCGGGTCTCCTAAAGGAGGTGTCCCCGCCCTCATCAGAGGAGGTAAGTCCATCATTTAGACACTCTAGGTCCCCCTAGTCTCAGTTTAACTGTGACCTCCAAGAATGGATAATAATACGTGTGACCAGTCTGTGTTTTAGCAGCGTGGAAATACGTTTAAAATGATGAATAACATTGCATAATCTGTAGCCGCGCTGTGAGGAGCTAACGCTAGCTACGTGTAGCTCCGGTTTTGCGGTACTCTGTATGTAAAATAAAAGTGCTTATAAAATAAAATAACCAGTAGAGTGAGAGAGGAGACAGAGGGCGTACCAGTGGAATTAAAGTGTGGGATTTTGGTGAAACTTGTGTGTATGCTTGATTAGAAGCTCCGTTTTTGTCGTTAGCATACCCGTTAGCATAACATCAGGATAACTTCCTGTCGGCGAAAAATAGTAGAAGAAATGCAAAACGCCAGAAAACCAACTAGCGGCCAGGAGGAGTAACTGCTAGATAATAGTAATAAGTGTTTAGAATCTGTGAATTTGTTAGAGCTTCATTGTCTAAGACCTGTAAGCTTACATCCTGACTTTAGTTTTAATTAAACATTATAACAAAGATTAATGGTTTCAGTTGTGCTTCTTCAATTCTTGAACTTAATTGTGATTCATTAGTAAATGAGATTCATTATTGTGCAGACCAGAGTGTAAGTGCAGTTCAACAGTTTGACTTGCATTGGTATTTCTGATTGAATATCTTTGAACACAGTTATTGATTTTTTTAAAGTTGAATTTAATATTTAATTGATTAATTATTCATTATTTTTTAATTTCATTTTACTTCCAATTTTAAACCTTTCGAATTCTGATTTGGAACTGGATTGTGATCTTGATTTTGACTCTGATTTAGATGTTGAGTTTGATTTAGGAATTCTAACTTCAATTTTGGATTCGAGATTCCTTCACATATCAAGCATTGACTAATTTTGGTACATTTACTATTTTACATCGTTCCTAAGAATCAATTTTGACACGGACGGCGCAAACATATTTGAGAGATCGTTGACCTCTCTTACACTACAGACGTATGCTAACATTTACTGCTGACCTTTGGGCAGTTTTGTGTTTGTTTTAGTCAAGGTGCGTGGTTGAGTGGATCCAGATCTGGGAAGTGAAGCAGTGGATCCCAGTTTTGGAGTCAACGACCGCACACAATACAGCACAGAGGGTGAGTTGACTTTGATTCATGTGATGACAAGCGTGCACATTCAATACACACATTTGAATACTCCTAGGCTGCATTAATTTACATTAAAGAAGCAGAGGAAGGAAGTAGGAGAACTGGTAAGTAAACTAAGCTGTGAAGTAAGGGAAGTAGGAGAACTGGTGGGAAGACTAAAATGTGAAGTAAGAGAAGTTCAGCTCAGTTTTAAAAAAAAGAAACCTTTTATTTTTCAGGAGAGGGTGAACAAATAAGTGTTTCTAAACACAATAAAATGGACTGAGACTGATCTCTGGTCTGAGAGAATCAGTGGGACTAATACAGTTTTAAAATGGAGCTCCTAACATTTCGGCAAGTTGTGCCTTCCTCAGAGGAGAATAAAAAATGAAAGAAAGACTGGAGATATTTATACCTTCCCTAGGCGGAGCAACTAGGGAGCTTCTGATAGGCTGGAACTCCCTCTAATCAGATGGCTAAGCCGTCTCAGCTGTCTAATTGAACACCTGGCAATCAGGAGGAAACCTGTCTTAATCGGCACCAAAGGCCTGCTGGGTGTAAAACCACCAGTTAAGGGGCATCATCTCCACCCAATGAGTTTCTAATACAAGTCAAGGTACACTTTGTGGCACTGGCAGGTTAGGTTCAGGGGAAAAAAAGGGTCTGGCTGCCTTTAGGCAGTCAGAGGGCACGGGCACACAAAGTATAGGCCTTAATACCTGTAATTCTCAAGAGGGGTTTGTAATTTTTTTTCATATTTTGCAGGTGTCCTGGCGGTTTTCCTAAAGGAGGTGTCCCTGCCCTCATCAGAGGAGGTAAGTCCATCATTTAGACACTCTAGGTCCCCCTAGTCTCAGTTTAACTGTGACCTCCAAGAATGGATAATAATACGTGTGACCAGTCTGTGTTTTAGCAGCGTGGAAATACGTTTAAAATGATGAATAACATTGCATAATCTGTAGCCGCGCTGTGAGGAGCTAACGCTAGCGACGTGTATCTCCGGTTTTGCGGTACTCTGTATGTAAAATAAAAGTGCTTATAAAATAAAATAACCAGTAGAGTGTGAGAGGAGACAGAGGGCGTACCAGTGGAATTAAAGTGTGGGATTTTGGTGAAACTTGTGTGCGTATGCTTGATTAGAAGCTCCGTTTTTGTCGTTAGCATATCCGTTAGCATAACATCAGGATAACTTCCTGTCGGCGAAAAATAGTAGAAGAAATGCAAAACGCCAGAAAACCAACTAGCGGCCAGGAGGAGTAACTGCTAGATAATAGTAATAAGTGTTTAGAATCTGTGAATTTGTTAGAGCTTCATTGTCTAAGACCTGTAAGCTTACATCCTGACTTTAGTTTTAATTAAACATTATAACAAAGATTAATGGTTTCAGTTGTGCTTCTTCAATTCTTGAACTTAATTGTGATTCATTAGTAAATGAGATTCATTATTGTGCAGACCAGAGTGTAAGTGCAGTTCAACAGTTTGACTTGCATTGGTATTTCTGATTGAATATCTTTGAACACAGTTATTGATTTTTTTAAAGTTTAATTTAATATTTAATTGATTAATTATTCATTATTTTTTAATTTCATTTTACTTCCAATTTTAAACCTTTCGAATTCTGATTTGGAACTGGATTGTGATCTTGATTTTGACTCTGATTTAGATGTTGAGTTTGATTTAGGAATTCTAACTTCAATTTTGGATTCGAGATTCCTTCACATATCCAGTATTGACTAATTTTGGTACATTTACTATTTTACATCGTTCCTAAGAATCAATTTTGACACGGACGGCGCGAACATATTTGAGAGATCGTTGACCTCTCTTACACTACAGACGTATGCTAACATTTACTGCTGACCTTTGGGCAGTTTTGTGTTTGTTTTAGTCAAGGTGCGTGGTTGAGTGGATCCAGATCTGGGAAGTGAAGCAGTGGATCCCAGTTTTGGAGTCAACGACCGCACACAATACAGCACAGAGGGTGAGTTGACTTTGATTCATGTGATGACAAGCGTGCACATTCAATACACACATTTGAATACTCCTAGGCTGCATTAATTTACATTAAAGAAGCAGAGGAAGGAAGTAGGAGAACTGGTAAGTAAACTAAGCTGTGAAGTAAGGGAAGTAGGAGAACTGGTGGGAAGACTAAAATGTGAAGTAAGAGAAGTTCAGCTCAGTTTAAAAAAAAAGAAACCTTTTATTTTTCAGGAGAGGGTGAACAAATAAGTGTTTCTAAACACAATAAAATGGACTGAGACTGATCTCTGGTCTGAGAGAATCAGTGGGACTAATACAGTTTTAAAATGGAGCTCCTAACGTTTCGGCAAGTTGTGCCTTCCTCAGAGGAGAATAAAAAATGAAAGAAAGACTGGAGATATTTATACCTTCCCTAGGCGGAGCAACTAGGGAGCTTCTGATAGGCTGGAACTCCCTCTAATCAGATGGCTAAGCCGTCTCAGCTGTCTAATTGAACACCTGGCAATCAGGAGGAAACCTGTCTTAATCGGCACCAAAGGCCTGCTGGGTGTAAAACCACCAGTTAAGGGCCATCATCTCCACCCAATGAGTTTCTAATACAAGTCAAGGTACACTTTGTGGCACTGGCAGGTTAGGTTCAGGGGAAAAAAAGGGTCTGGCTGCCTTTAGGCAGTCAGAGGGCACGGGCACACAAAGTATAGGCCTTAATACCTGTAATTCTCAAGAGGGGTTTGTAATTTTTTTTCATATTTTGCAGGTGTCCTGGCGGGTCTCCTAAAGGAGGTGTCCCGCCCTCATCAGAGGAGGTAAGTCCATCATTTAGACACTCTAGGTCCCCCTAGTCTCAGTTTAACTGTGACCTCCAAGAATGGATAATAATACGTGTGACCAGTCTGTGTTAGCAGCGTGGAAATACGTTTAAAATGATGAATAACATTGCATAATCTGTAGCCGCGCTGTGAGGAGCTAACGCTAGCTACGTGTAGCTCCGGTTTTGCGGTACTCTGTATGTAAAATAAAAGTGCTTATAAAATAAAATAACCAGTAGAGTGTGAGAGGAGACAGAGGGCGTACCAGTGGAATTAAAGTGTGGGATTTTGGTGAAACTTGTGTGTGTGTATGCTTGATTAGAAGCTCCGTTTTTGTCGTTAGCATATCCGTTAGCATAACATCAGGATAACTTCCTGTCGGCGAAAAATAGTAGAAGAAATGCAAAACGCCAGAAAACCAACTAGCGGCCAGGAGGAGTAACTGCTAGATAATAGTAATGAGTGTTTAGAATCTGTGAATTTGTTAGAGCTTCATTGTCTAAGACCTGTAAGCTTACATCCTGACTTTAGTTTTAATTAAACATTATAACAAAGATTAATGGTTTCAGTTGTGCTTCTTCAATTCTTGAACTTAATTGTGATTCATTAGTAAATGAGATTCATTATTGTGCAGACCAGAGTGTAAGTGCAGTTCAACAGTTTGACTTGCATTGGTATTTCTGATTGAATATCTTTGAACACAGTTATTGATTTTTTTAAAGTTGAATTTAATATTTAATTGATTAATTATTCATTATTTTTTAATTTCATTTTACTTCCAATTTTAAACCTTTCGAATTCTGATTTGGAACTGGATTGTGATCTTGATTTTGACTCTGATTTAGATGTTGAGTTTGATTTAGGAATTCTAACTTCAATTTTGGATTCGAGATTCCTTCACATATCCAGTATTGACTAATTTTGGTACGTTTACTATTTTACATCGTTCCTAAGAATCAATTTTGACACGGACGGCGCAAACATATTTGAGAGATCGTTGACCTCTCTTACACTACAGACGTATGCTAACATTTACTGCTGACCTTTGGGCAGTTTTGTGTTTGTTTTAGTCAAGGTGCGTGGTTGAGTGGATCCAGATCTGGGAAGTGAAGCAGTGGATCCCAGTTTTGGAGTCAACGACCGCACACAATACAGCACAGAGGGTGAGTTGACTTTGATTCATGTGATGACAAGCGTGCACATTCAATACACACATTTGAATACTCCTAGGCTGCATTAATTTACATTAAAGAAGCAGAGGAAGGAAGTAGGAGAACTGGTAAGTAAACTAAGCTGTGAAGTAAGGGAAGTAGGAGAACTGGTGGGAAGACTAAAATGTGAAGTAAGAGAAGTTCAGCTCAGTTTTAAAAAAAAGAAACCTTTTATTTTTCAGGAGAGGGTGAACAAATAAGTGTTTCTAAACACAATAAAATGGACTGAGACTGATCTCTGGTCTGAGAGAATCAGTGGGACTAATACAGTTTTAAAATGGAGCTCCTAACGTTTCGGCAAGTTGTGCCTTCCTCAGAGGAGAATAAAAAATGAAAGAAAGACTGGAGATATTTATACCTTCCCTAGGCGGAGCAACTAGGGAGCTTCTGATAGGCTGGAACTCCCTCTAATCAGATGGCTAAGCCGTCTCAGCTGTCTAATTGAACACCTGGCAATCAGGAGGAAACCTGTCTTAATCGGCACCAAAGGCCTGCTGGGTGTAAAACCACCAGTTAAGGGCCATCATCTCCACCCAATGAGTTTCTAATACAAGTCAAGGTACACTTTGTGGCACTGGCAGGTTAGGTTCAGGGGAAAAAAAGGGTCTGGCTGCCTTTAGGCAGTCAGAGGGCACGGGCACACAAAGTATAGGCCTTAATACCTGTAATTCTCAAGAGGGGTTTGTAATTTTTTTTCATATTTTGCAGGTGTCCTGGCGGGTCTCCTAAAGGAGGTGTCCCCGCCCTCATCAGAGGAGGTAAGTCCATCATTTAGACACTCTAGGTCCCCCTAGTCTCAGTTTAACTGTGACCTCCAAGAATGGATAATAATACGTGTGACCAGTCTGTGTTTTAGCAGCGTGGAAATACGTTTAAAATGATGAATAACATTGCATAATCTGTAGCCGCGCTGTGAGGAGCTAACGCTAGCTACGTGTAGCTCCGGTTTTGCGGTACTCTGTATGTAAAATAAAAGTGCTTATAAAATAAAATAACCAGTAGAGTGTGAGAGGAGACAGAGGGCGTACCAGTGGAATTAAAGTGTGGGATTTTGGTGAAACTTGTGTGTGTGTATGTGTTGATAAAATTGACTTATATACAGTTTAATTAATCACTAGCATATTTGTAGTTTTAATAACCATTAGCTTATGCAGCTCTATTAACCACTTATACAGTGCTCACAGCATACACAGGGCCTGAGAGAAGCAGGTGAAAGGTTACTTATTTAACTGCGTCACAAGGAACAGGCAGCCATCTTTCAGATAGATAAGACAGTGAGATTCAAGCGAGGGCCAACGCCCCAGCTGAGCCCGGCTTCTTCACACACTCCTTCTTAGGACCTCTCGCATGCAACACCTCACTCACACTGATGGAAACCAACGCCTATTGGGAGGGGCCAAGGTGAATGGACATTCACGGCCTCCATCCAGGCGCCATAACGTACAAACGTGCCACGCCTGCATCTTTGACTTTGGCCAATGTGTATCAAGGGGCGGACCCCTATATTAAGGGTCACGCTGATGTGTTCAAGCGTGTCTTATGGTGGACCTCTGAGAGGGAAATCATTAGAGCCCATGCATGTTTAATTGTGTTGGCTGAATAACTCTGTTGATAAATAAATCTATTGCTTTGATATTACTATACGCCTCTGAGAGCTTCTGTTTCATTCTTAAACCTGCTCTAAGTGTGAAAGATAGCTTTATTTTCACAACAAATTGGTGGAGAATGTGGGCAAGACTTGATACAGAGCATATCGGGTTGGAATGTTAACAGACCTCTCTATCTGTGTTTCAGAAAACAAAATGCGAGTCTCCCTGGAGGTTGGGAGCCCTGGTATTTGCCACCAGGTCGTGCCTGCAGTTCGGGAACAGTCTGATAGTGTCGACACAACTAACAAGGTGAGCAGAAGCCTATTTAACTGAATTCTGCATATTGTATTTATAGTCATACATCCAAATTATATCCGACTGACCGAACTGTAAGTATTACATAGTCATAAAAGTATTGTAAAGAGTAATCACACAGCAGCAGGGTTGTTCAGCCCAGCATTTGGGGTTTTGTACATATGTGTGAATGAGTCCAGTAGAAGACGTTAGATAAAAGGCGAAAAATGACGTTTTTGTGGCAGTGTAGAGTGAAGTAGTGTGAGACGCGGTCGCGCGCCTCTTCTGTCGCGGTCACGCGCCTCGCATGAAGCGCTCAAATTCCTGCCACAAATAAAGCGTAATCTTTAACGTAATTATAGGACGTCTTGGGCTACGAAGAAATTGCATAACATGACGGGGATATATGTGTGTTAAAGGTCATTGATAAACTGTAAACTGACAGTGAATTGACCGTGAAGTATTACCGTATCAAGACATTTAGTGTCCGTCTCCGGACGTGTGTTGCGTGTGGTGTAAAACCAAGTTAACTCTGCGTAGAGTAACCTTTAAATAGTTTCTGCACGGGAGCACAGGTTTTAAGATAACCGATGAGTCGTTGATAGCGGACGAAGAGAAAATTACCTTATCGAGGCATCGAGTCTCAGGACACTGAATTTGTGTGTGGCGCTTAGTGGAAAACCATGATATCTCTGCTTAGAGTATCCTCGACGGAGTTTCTGGGTGAGAGCACACAATTCAAGATAACCGATGTATTGTTGATAACGGACGAAGTGTAAAAGAAAAGTCGCCAGGAGACAGGCCGGAGCAGAGGCCGTCGCTATTTAAGTGTGCTAAATTGTGTTGTGGATATACAGGGTCAGTAGCATAGGGGTTAGCATTGCGGCCTTCCACGCGGTAGGGCCGTGTTCGAACCCCAGCCGAAGCAGATATTGTACATGTGTTTTATGATACGCAGCGGCCGCTGTGATGCATTAAAGTAACGTTGTTTGTTTTGTGTGTTGGTTAGGGAAAGAATTTTTATGATTTGACTGTATTTGTTTGCTGAAAAAGCAGTTTGTCATTTGTATCGTGATCAAGAGGTCATCGATACACAGTCTGTTTGCTGAGGGTGAGAAAGTGGATTAACTGTTCAGTTAATCCGAGTGTTCAGAGACGGGAGCGTGTGATTTTGATTATTTGGTATGAATGCGTGTGACTATTTGCGTTTTAACTTTTGTTTATTTGTTTGACTGTATTTGTAAAGATATTCCTTTACCGTATTTGTGATTTGTGCGCATTCCAAAGACGGCAGTGTGCTTGGTTTCAATTTTGTTTAATTGTGTGATTATTTGGAGCGTGCATATGAGAGAAAAAGCTGAGGGCTGCAGCTGCTGCAATTGTTCGTGTGTGACTTTCAAAGTTTGAGGGCCAGTTGGGCAGCAGAGAACACATATGAGACCAAACAAAAAGCTATCAAACACAAACATAAAACATTAGAATAGATCGATACGTGATTTGTGCGTATTTTAGAGGCGACAGTTTTAATTTGGTATGTGTGAGGGACAGCTGAGGGTTAATACTTTAGTTTACTGGGAGACTAAACAAAGTTAGGAGCGAAAACATAACAAGGCCACAAGAGGCTCAAAGTTGGAGATAAGCAACCAGCTGGACACAGAGAGTTGCTAGGGGCAACAGGAACATTTTGACAGGAGGCTTGGCTCCATCTGGTGGACATTTGAGAATACTACTTCCAAAAATTTTATATTTCAAATCACAGTGCACAGTGAACAGTGCAGAGAAGTTTGACATGGCAGGGAAAGTGAGCAATTATCTGTGGAGTTTGGAGAATGAGGTCCAGAATCAGAGCAGGATGAGTGGGAGAAAGAGGCATTGGCCAGTGGAGAAAGAGGCATTTAAGAGGATGATAAAGAGATGGAAAGATAAAGACATTTGGAATGGAGAACGTGGGAGTCCTCCAACGGGAGAAGAGCTGCAACAGATAAACAAAGAAGTACTGAAACACTACGAAGAGAAGAAGAAGGAATGGGAGAACAGAAATCCTAAAAGTTTTAACATGGGGAAAAGGAGGGCGTCGACTCAAGTAGATGAAGAGAGAGGAGTTTGGCCCTACATCAAGAGGTGCTTTAACTATGACACAAAGAGGATGGACGGGAAGCCGATGCCCATGGGAGAACAGAAGGACGAGATGAAGCTGGCAGCTGGAGCAGTAGGCTTACCACTAGGGGCCGCCAGAGATGTCAGCGGCATATTTCCGTCCTTAAACCCCTCAGCCCCTCCCCCACACGACAACGATGCTCCTAACAGCCAAAATAAGCAGGAGCATGAACAAAGCAATCTGTATCCTGACCTGCCACCTCCACCGCCCGAGAAGGTGTCCTCCAACCCCTTCATACAGGCCCCACAGAGGGAGGTGAAAAAAGGAGAACTGAAAGGATTCTTCACAGTGGAGGGAGGAAGTCTGGAAATACTGACTTCCCCCCAAGAGAAGGATAGAAGAAGAAAGGCAAAGGAAGTTGAAAGAACAGTGAAGGTGCTGGAAGAACGCCTCCGTGAGCTTCAAACACCAGGCACACCTAGACGAAGGAGCGGAGCATGTTATGACGCTACTGGTGAGGAATTGACAGAATCAGCAGAGATAGAGCGCCTCCTCAATGAAATGAAGCTCACGCAGGGAATACAAGAAAGAAGAGAGTCACGTCTGTTGAGTGACTTTGTCGATCGAATGGCGCTGCGCCCTGATCTACAATCAAAGTTGGTAGATCTCACCCTAGAGGGGGAGGGTGGAGGGCTGCTGTTAACGTCGCCTCCGCCAGCTGCAGGTAACTCGGTTTTTCACGACCCAAGTGAAGATGAAGCGAGAGATAAGAGAGAAGAAGAGGAGGAGGAAGGAGCGTACCAGCTACGGACACCAGTGAAGACAATAAAGAGACTGAAAATCAACGGAGACTTCACAGGCACGGCCGAGGAGGCGGGACAAACACGAAGTGGGAAACTATTCCGCGGCAGTCGCCACATGATGCCCCTCAGGCCGGCTCCAACAGCCGACGCGCCTCGTCGAATGGCATTCACCCCCTTCTCCTTCATGGATATGACGACACTGCTGGCCGCACTGCCGTCGCTAACTTCAGGAGCAGAGCCATGGATCAGTGAGTTGGGAACATTCACGTCAACACGCAGCCTAGCACTGGGTGACTACAGAGGCCTGTTAGCCCGAGCTACTGACCAGCACACGCTGGACAAAATTGAAATTGCAGCTGGAACGGAGCAGCTGCCAGACTCCACACCAATAGGCAGTATCAGGGAGGAACTACATCGGTCCCTAAGGAGAGAGTACCCTACTCCAACAGACCACAGCCAAATGTCCACCTTCGCGGCCAAGCCTGGGGAGGCTGCTGCCGATCTCCTAGCTCGTGCGGAGCAAGTGTGGAGAACAATCTTCAGAGAGTCCCCAGATACATCGCCAACATCATTAGCACTCTGGAGGAGCATGGTGACCAAAGGCTTGCCCGAAAAAGTAAGAGACGCGATTGGAAACACCGTGGGTATTGCCTCCTTCACTCAACCTGCATGGAGAGAACATGTACTGCATCACTATGATAAACACAGGGCAGCGGTGGAAGGATCAGAGGTGGAGCTCAAATCACTGCAAGTGGCACTAATGAAGAGACAGCTGGCAGAGCTTGAAGCGGCTCAAAAGATTGCTAAAGATAAAAAGAAACAGATGACCCAGCAGGAAGCACAAGCAGAACAGGTGCTCCCGGTGATGATGATGCAACAACCATGGCAGCAGAACCAACAAAGAGGAGGCGCCCAATGGGATGCCCAATGGGATGGCCAAGGAGGAACTTTCTACTGCTACAACTGTGGAAAGCCAGGTCACTACTCACGTGACTGTCGCTCGCGTGGCCCACCACGAGGAAGAAGAGGAGGTTACCAGAGAGGGAGAGGCAATCAGGATCCGAGAAATCAAGATCAAGCTGGACAGCCATACCAGCCACCACTAGGAGGCACTGGGCTATGGACGCCAACTGACCCTCCCTCTGGAGAACATGTCAACCAAGCACCACAAGCACAGTGGGGGTATTACAATCAGGGCCCCTACTAGGACACCCCACAACCACCTGGCACCGACACTATGAAATTTGGACTAGCAAGTGAGCCAACTCTCACTTGCACAATAAATGGACAGGAACACACATTGTTGGTGGATACAGGGGCAACATATTCCAGCCTCAGGTCTACAAAGCACCTATGGGCTCTTATCCTGTACCATCAGCCTGCTTCCAGGACATCAGCATAGACTTCACGGACATGGGACCTGAAAACAGAGCACAAGGAAATAAGACGCATCTTTCACCACATGAGTTAATGACAGGGAGGCAAATGCCTGGTCCTCCAAGAGACGGTAGTCATATACATAGATATACATAGATACATAGATGTACATATACCTAGATGTGCAGCAAGTTGAAATGAAGGCATATATGACTGCATTAATCATTCTCACGGAGGCTCTCTCCAAACAGGTCCAGCGAACCAGTGCAGCTGACCAGGAAAAGGTAAAAAATCTCATCAGAGAGGGTGACTGGGTCAGGGTCAAAGTTCATAAGAAAAGTGGACTGACCCCAGGTGGACAGGGCCGTACGAAGTGAAGGAGGTTACTTCACACTCGGTCCAAGTCATAGGTAAAGCAGGAGCACCTTGGCACCACCTGTCACACTGTGCCCCAGCACCTGAGCCGTCCAGACCTCTAGCAGAGGTCCGAGGTAATCTGACGCAAAATGCATAATTTGTTTTGTAATTTGTAATTTGACTTTTCAGCAACCACCAACAGGTGATCCAATTAGCTACAGGACATGGAAACGACAATGTTTGCTTAAATTGAATTGTTGATAATGCTATAAAAAACAAAATGGGTGGCTGTATAGCTTGTGCTGCAGCTAGACCAGCTAGGTTCACCGAACCAGCACCACTATATCCTGAATCTGACCCAACAGGATACGCATGCATGACAAATATGACTAAAATGGCTACTCCACCAAATTGCACTACTCTGGCATCCATATTTAAAGTACAAAACCTGACCCAACGCAGACGCAGACATATCTTAGCTAAAAGAGCAGCTGCAGCTGAGTTCAGTCTGGACAAAGGTCCAACCTACATAGATGCAATCGGAGTGCCCAGAGGAGTGCCTAATGAATACAAATTGATAGACTAAATTGCAGCAGGTTTTGAGAGTATCGCAAGTATTATTCCATGGATAACTGTGAATAAAAATGTTGATCGTATCAATTATGTGCATTACAATGTTCTTCGTTTGGCTAATCATACTAGGGATGCAATAAAGGGTCTGGCTGAGCAGCTGGCCCCAACTTCTTTGATTTCTATGCAAAACAAAATGGCTTTGGAGCTTTTGCTCAATGTTTGGAGACCTGTGTTGCACTGTCATCCCCAACAACACTGCGCCGGACGGTTCAGTCACAAAAGCACTGAATAGTCTGAAGGCACTGTCAAAAGAAATGCAGGAAGCATCAGGTGTGGATAATCCATTTGGAGATTGGATGGAAAACATGTTTGGAAAATGGAAGCACCTGATCTTGTCAATAGCAGTGTCAGTGGGTGTGTTCATTGCAATACTGGTCTCATGTGGATGTTGTATAATACCCTGCATTCGTTCTTTGGTTGGCCGTCCTATCACCACTGCCCTCTCCAAGGAACCATCACCACCCCCTCCTTATGGAGCTTACCCAGTAGGGGAAGAGCAGAACAGCCTGGTAGGGTCAGGAGAGGCAGAGGCAGACACCAGCGTGTGAACAGGGCAGGAAGGTAAAGAAAGTGACGTCCTTCAGACGTCAAGAGAGGGATTTGTTGATAAAATTGACTTATATACAGTTTAATTAATCACTAGCATATTTGTAGTTTTAATAACCATTAGCTTATGCAGCTCTATTAACCACTTATACAGTGCTCACAGCATACACAGGGCCTGAGAGAAGCAGGTGAAAGGTTACTTATTTAACTGCGTCACAAGGAACAGGCAGCCATCTTTCAGATAGATAAGACGGTGAGATTCAAGCGAGGGCCAACGCCCCAGCTGAGCCCGGCTTCTTCACACACTCCTTCTTAGGACCTCTCGCATGCAACACCTCACTCACACTGATGGAAACCAACACCTATTGGGAGGGGCCAAGGTGAATGGACATTCACGGCCTCCATCCAGGCGCCATAACGTACAAACGTGCCACGCCTGCATCTTTGACTTTGGCCAATGTGTATCAAGGGGCGGACCCCTATATTAAGGGTCACGCTGATGTGTTCAAGCGTGTCTTATGGTGGACCTCTGAGAGGGAAATCATTAGAGCCCATGCATGTTTAATTGTGTTGGCTGAATAACTCTGTTGATAAATAAATTCTATTGCTTTGATATTACTATACGCCTCTGAGAGCTTCTGTTTCATTCTTAAACCTGCTCTAAGTGTGAAAGATAGCTTTATTTTCACAACAAATGCTTGATTAGAAGCTCCGTTTTTGTCGTTAGCATATCCGTTAGCATAACATCAGGATAACTTCCTGTCGGCGAAATGCAAAACGCCAGAAAACCAACTAGCGGCCAGGAGGAGTAACTGCTAGATAAGAGTAATGAGTGTTTAGAATCTGTGAATTTGTTAGAGCTTCATTGTCTAAGACCTGTAAGCTTACATCCTGACTTTAGTTTTAATTAAACATTATAACAAAGATTAATGGTTTCAGTTGTGCTTCTTCAATTCTTGAACTTAATTGTGATTCATTAGTAAATGAGATTCATTATTGTGCAGACCAGAGTGTAAGTGCAGTTCAACAGTTTGACTTGCATTGGTATTTCTGATTGAATATCTTTGAACACAGTTATTGATTTTTTTAAAGTTGAATTTAATATTTAATTGATTAATTATTCATTATTTTTTAATTTCATTTTACTTCCAATTTTAAACCTTTCGAATTCTGATTTGGAACTGGATTGTGATCTTGATTTTGACTCTGATTTAGATGTTGTTTGATTTAGGAATTCTAACTTCAATTTTGGATTCGAGATTCCTTCACATATCCAGTATTGACTAATTTTGGTACATTTACTATTTTACATCGTTCCTAAGAATCAATTTTGACACGGACGGCGCAAACATATTTGAGAGATCATTGACCTCTCTTACACTACAGACGTATGCTAACATTTACTGCTGACCTGTGGGCAGTTTTGTGTTTGTTTTAGTCAAGGTGCGTGGTTGAGTGGATCCAGATCTGGGAAGTGAAGCAGTGGATCCCAGTTTTGGAGTCAACGACCGCACACAATACAGCACAGAGGGTGAGTTGACTTTGATTCATGTGATGACAAGCGTGCACATTCAATACACACATTTGAATACTCCTAGGCTGCATTAATTTACATTAAAGAAGCAGAGGAAGGAAGTAGGAGAACTGGTAAGTAAACTAAGCTGTGAAGTAAGGGAAGTAGGAGAACTGGTGGGAAGACTAAAATGTGAAGTAAGAGAAGTTCAGCTCAGTTTTTAAAAAAAGAAACCTTTTATTTTTCAGGAGAGGGTGAACAAATAAGTGTTTCTAAACACAATAAAATGGACTGAGACTGATCTCTGGTCTGAGAGAATCAGTGGGACTAATACAGTTTTAAAATGGAGCTCCTAACGTTTCGGCAAGTTGTGCCTTCCTCAGAGGAGAATAAAAAATGAAAGCAAGACTGGAGATATTTATACCTTCCCTAGGCGGAGCAACTAGGGAGCATCTGATAGGCTGGAACTCCCTCTAATCAGATGGCTAAGCCGTCTCAGCTGTCTAATTGAACACCTGGCAATCAGGAGGAAACCTGTCTTAATCGGCACCAAAGGCCTGCTGGGTGTAAAACCACCAGTTAAGGGCCATCATCTCCACCCAATGAGTTTCTAATACAAGTCAAGGTACACTTTGTGGCACTGGCAGGTTAGGTTCAGGGGGAAAAAAGGGTCTGGCTGCCTTTAGGCAGTCAGAGGGCACGGGCACACAAAGTATAGGCCTTAATACCTGTAATTCTCAAGAGGGGTTTGTAATTTGTTTTCATATTTTGCAGGTGTCCTGGCGGGTCTCCTAAAGGAGGTGTCCCCGCCCTCATCAGAGGAGGTAAGTCCATCATTTAGACACTCTAGGTCCCCCTAGTCTCAGTTTAACTGTGACCTCCAAGAATGGATAATAATACGTGTGACCAGTCTGTGTTTTAGCAGCGTGGAAATACGTTTAAAATGATGAATAACATTGCATAATCTGTAGCCGCGCTGTGAGGAGCTAACGCTAGCTACGTGTAGCTCCGGTTTTGCGGTACTCTGTATGTAAAATAAAAGTGCTTATAAAATAAAATAACCAGTAGAGTGTGAGAGGAGACAGAGGGCGTACCAGTGGAATTAAAGTGTGGGATTTTGGTGAAACTTGTGTGTGTGTATGCTTGATTAGAAGCTCCGTTTTTGTCGTTAGCATATCCGTTAGCATAACATCAGGATAACTTCCTGTCGGCGAAAAATAGTAGAAGAAATGCAAAACGCCAGAAAACCAACTAGCGGCCAGGAGGAGTAACTGCTAGATAAGAGTAATGAGTGTTTAGAATCTGTGAATTTGTTAGAGCTTCATTGTCTAAGACCTGTAAGCTTACATCCTGACTTTAGTTTTAATTAAACATTATAACAAAGATTAATGGTTTCAGTTGTGCTTCTTCAATTCTTGAACTTAATTGTGATTCATTAGTAAATGAGATTCATTATTGTGCAGACCAGAGTGTAAGTGCAGTTCAACAGTTTGACTTGCATTGGTATTTCTGATTGAATATCTTTGAACACAGTTATTGATTTTTTTAAAGTTGAATTTAATATTTAATTGATTAATTATTCATTATTTTTTAATTTCATTTTACTTCCAATTTTAAACCTTTCGAATTCTGATTTGGAACTGGATTGTGATCTTGATTTTGACTCTGATTTAGATGTTGAGTTTGATTTAGGAATTCTAACTTCAATTTTGGATTCGAGATTCCTTCACATATCCAGTATTGACTAATTTTGGTACATTTACTATTTTACATCGTTCCTAAGAATCAATTTTGACACGGACGGCGCAAACATATTTGAGAGATCGTTGACCTCTCTTACACTACAGACGTATGCTAACATTTACTGCTGACCTTTGGGCAGTTTTGTGTTTGTTTTAGTCAAGGTGCGTGGTTGAGTGGATCCAGATCTGGGAAGTGAAGCAGTGGATCCCAGTTTTGGAGTCAACGACCGCACACAATACAGCACAGAGGGTGAGTTGACTTTGATTCATGTGATGACAAGCGTGCACATTCAATACACACATTTGAATACTCCTAGGCTGCATTAATTTACATTAAAGAAGCAGAGGAAGGAAGTAGGAGAACTGGTAAGTAAACTAAGCTGTGAAGTAAGGGAAGTAGGAGAACTGGTGGGAAGACTAAAATGTGAAGTAAGAGAAGTTCAGCTCAGTTTTTAAAAAAAGAAACCTTTTATTTTTCAGGAGAGGGTGAACAAATAAGTGTTTCTAAACACAATAAAATGGACTGAGACTGATCTCTGGTCTGAGAGAATCAGTGGGACTAATACAGTTTTAAAATGGAGCTCCTAACGTTTCGGCAAGTTGTGCCTTCCTCAGAGGAGAATAAAAAATGAAAGAAAGACTGGAGATATTTATACCTTCCCTAGGCGGAGCAACTAGGGAGCTTCTGATAGGCTGGAACTCCCTCTAATCAGATGGCTAAGCCGTCTCAGCTGTCTAATTGAACACCTGGCAATCAGGAGGAAACCTGTCTTAATCGGCACCAAAGGCCTGCTGGGTGTAAAACCACCAGTTAAGGGCCATCATCTCCACCCAATGAGTTTCTAATACAAGTCAAGGTACACTTTGTGGCACTGGCAGGTTAGGTTCAGGGGGAAAAAAGGGTCTGGCTGCCTTTAGGCAGTCAGAGGGCACGGGCACACAAAGTATAGGCCTTAATACCTGTAATTCTCAAGAGGGGTTTGTAAAATTTTTTTTCATATTTTGCAGGTGTCCTGGCGGGTCTCCTAAAGGAGGTGTCCCCGCCCTCATCAGAGGAGGTAAGTCCATCATTTAGACACTCTAGGTCCCCCTAGTCTCAGTTTAACTGTGACCTCCAAGAATGGATAATAATACGTGTGACCAGTCTGTGTTTTAGCAGCGTGGAAATACGTTTAAAATGATGAATAACATTGCATAATCTGTAGCCGCGCTGTGAGGAGCTAACGCTAGCTACGTGTAGCTCCGGTTTTGCGGTACTCTGTATGTAAAATAAAAGTGCTTATAAAATAAAATAACCAGTAGAGTGTGAGAGGAGACAGAGGGCGTACCAGTGGAATTAAAGTGTGGGATTTTGGTGAAACTTGTGTGTGTGTATGCTTGATTAGAAGCTCCGTTTTTGTCGTTAGCATATCCGTTAGCATAACATCAGGATAACTTCCTGTCGGCGAAAAATAGTAGAAGAAATGCAAAACGCCAGAAAACCAACTAGCGGCCAGGAGGAGTAACTGCTAGATAAGAGTAATGAGTGTTTAGAATCTGTGAATTTGTTAGAGCTTCATTGTCTAAGACCTGTAAGCTTACATCCTGACTTTAGTTTTAATTAAACATTATAACAAAGATTAATGGTTTCAGTTGTGCTTCTTCAATTCTTGAACTTAATTGTGATTCATTAGTAAATGAGATTCATTATTGTGCAGACCAGAGTGTAAGTGCAGTTCAACAGTTTGACTTGCATTGGTATTTCTGATTGAATATCTTTGAACACAGTTATTGATTTTTTTAAAGTTGAATTTAATATTTAATTGATTAATTATTCATTATTTTTTAATTTCATTTTACTTCCAATTTTAAACCTTTCGAATTCTGATTTGGAACTGGATTGTGATCTTGATTTTGACTCTGATTTAGATGTTGAGTTTGATTTAGGAATTCTAACTTCAATTTTGGATTCGAGATTCCTTCACATATCCAGTATTGACTAATTTTGGTACATTTACTATTTTACATCGTTCCTAAGAATCAATTTTGACACGGACGGCGCAAACATATTTGAGAGATCGTTGACCTCTCTTACACTACAGACGTATGCTAACATTTACTGCTGACCTTTGGGCAGTTTTGTGTTTGTTTTAGTCAAGGTGCGTGGTTGAGTGGATCCAGATCTGGGAAGTGAAGCAGTGGATCCCAGTTTTGGAGTCAACGACCGCACACAATACAGCACAGAGGGTGAGTTGACTTTGATTCATGTGATGACAAGCGTGCACATTCAATACACACATTTGAATACTCCTAGGCTGCATTAATTTACATTAAAGAAGCAGAGGAAGGAAGTAGGAGAACTGGTAAGTAAACTAAGCTGTGAAGTAAGGGAAGTAGGAGAACTGGTGGGAAGACTAAAATGTGAAGTAAGAGAAGTTCAGCTCAGTTTTTAAAAAAAGAAACCTTTTATTTTTCAGGAGAGGGTGAACAAATAAGTGTTTCTAAACACAATAAAATGGACTGAGACTGATCTCTGGTCTGAGAGAATCAGTGGGACTAATACAGTTTTAAAATGGAGCTCCTAACGTTTCGGCAAGTTGTGCCTTCCTCAGAGGAGAATAAAAAATGAAAGAAAGACTGGAGATATTTATACCTTCCCTAGGCGGAGCAACTAGGGAGCTTCTGATAGGCTGGAACTCCCTCTAATCAGATGGCTAAGCCGTCTCAGCTGTCTAATTGAACACCTGGCAATCAGGAGGAAACCTGTCTTAATCGGCACCAAAGGCCTGCTGGGTGTAAAACCACCAGTTAAGGGCCATCATCTCCACCCAATGAGTTTCTAATACAAGTCAAGGTACACTTTGTGGCACTGGCAGGTTAGGTTCAGGGGAAAAAAAGGGTCTGGCTGCCTTTAGGCAGTCAGAGGGCACGGGCACACAAAGTATAGGCCTTAATACCTGTAATTCTCAAGAGGGGTTTGTAAATTTTTTTTTCATATTTTGCAGGTGTCCTGGCGGGTCTCCTAAAGGAGGTGTCCCCGCCCTCATCAGAGGAGGTAAGTCCATCATTTAGACACTCTAGGTCCCCCTAGTCTCAGTTTAACTGTGACCTCCAAGAATGGATAATAATACGTGTGACCAGTCTGTGTTTTAGCAGCGTGGAAATACGTTTAAAATGATGAATAACATTGCATAATCTGTAGCCGCGCTGTGAGGAGCTAACGCTAGCTACGTGTAGCTCCGGTTTTGCGGTACTCTGTATGTAAAATAAAAGTGCTTATAAAATAAAATAACCAGTAGAGTGAGAGAGGAGACAGAGGGCGTACCAGTGGAATTAAAGTGTGGGATTTTGGTGAAACTTGTGTGTATGCTTGATTAGAAGCTCCGTTTTTGTCGTTAGCATATCCGTTAGCATAACATCAGGATAACTTCCTGTCGGCGAAAAATAGTAGAAGAAATGCAAAACGCCAGAAAACCAACTAGCGGCCAGGAGGAGTAACTGCTAGATAATAGTAATAAGTGTTTAGAATCTGTGAATTTGTTAGAGCTTCATTGTCTAAGACCTGTAAGCTTACATCCTGACTTTAGTTTTAATTAAACATTATAACAAAGATTAATGGTTTCAGTTGTGCTTCTTCAATTCTTGAACTTAATTGTGATTCATTAGTAAATGAGATTCATCATTGTGCAGACCAGAGTGTAAGTGCAGTTCAACAGTTTGACTTGCATTGGTATTTCTGATTGAATATCTTTGAACACAGTTATTGATTTTTTTAAAGTTGAATTTAATATTTAATTGATTAATTATTCATTATTTTTTAATTTCATTTTACTTCCAATTTTAAACCTTTCGAATTCTGATTTGGAACTGGATTGTGATCTTGATTTTGACTCTGATTTAGATGTTGAGTTTGATTTAGGAATTCTAACTTCAATTTTGGATTCGAGATTCCTTCACATATCCAGTATTGACTAATTTTGGTACATTTACTATTTTACATCGTTCCTAAGAATCAATTTTGACACGGACGGCGCAAACATATTTGAGAGATCGTTGACCTCTCTTACACTACAGACGTATGCTAACATTTACTGCTGACCTTTGGGCAGTTTTGTGTTTGTTTTAGTCAAGGTGCGTGGTTGAGTGGATCCAGATCTGGGAAGTGAAGCAGTGGATCCCAGTTTTGGAGTCAACGACCGCACACAATACAGCACAGAGGGTGAGTTGACTTTGATTCATGTGATGACAAGCGTGCACATTCAATACACACATTTGAATACTCCTAGGCTGCATTAATTTACATTAAAGAAGCAGAGGAAGGAAGTAGGAGAACTGGTAAGTAAACTAAGCTGTGAAGTAAGGGAAGTAGGAGAACTGGTGGGAAGACTAAAATGTGAAGTAAGAGAAGTTCAGCTCAGTTTTAAAAAAAAGAAACCTTTTATTTTTCAGGAGAGGGTGAACAAATAAGTGTTTCTAAACACAATAAAATGGACTGAGACTGATCTCTGGTCTGAGAGAATCAGTGGGACTAATACAGTTTTAAAATGGAGCTCCTAACATTTCGGCAAGTTGTGCCTTCCTCAGAGGAGAATAAAAAATGAAAGAAAGACTGGAGATATTTATACCTTCCCTAGGCGGAGCAACTAGGGAGCTTCTGATAGGCTGGAACTCCCTCTAATCAGATGGCTAAGCCGTCTCAGCTGTCTAATTGAACACCTGGCAATCAGGAGGAAACCTGTCTTAATCGGCACCAAAGGCCTGCTGGGTGTAAAACCACCAGTTAAGGGCCATCATCTCCACCCAATGAGTTTCTAATACAAGTCAAGGTACACTTTGTGGCACTGGCAGGTTAGGTTCAGGGGAAAAAAAGGGTCTGGCTGCCTTTAGGCAGTCAGAGGGCACGGGCACACAAAGTATAGGCCTTAATACCTGTAATTCTCAAGAGGGGTTTGTAATTTTTTTTCATATTTTGCAGGTGTCCTGGCGGGTCTCCTAAAGGAGGTGTCCCGCCCTCATCAGAGGAGGTAAGTCCATCATTTAGACACTCTAGGTCCCCCTAGTCTCAGTTTAACTGTGACCTCCAAGAATGGATAATAATACGTGTGACCAGTCTGTGTTTTAGCAGCATGGAAATACGTTTAAAATGATGAATAACATTGCATAATCTGTAGCCGCGCTGTGAGGAGCTAACGCTAGCTACGTGTAGCTCCGGTTTTGCGGTACTCTGTATGTAAAATAAAAGTGCTTATAAAATAAAATAACCAGTAGAGTGTGAGAGGAGACAGAGGGCGTACCAGTGGAATTAAAGTGTGGGATTTTGGTGAAACTTGTGTGTGTATGCTTGATTAGAAGCTCCGTTTTTGTCGTTAGCATATCCGTTAGCATAACATCAGGATAACTTCCTGTCGGCGAAAAATAGTAGAAGAAATGCAAAACGCCAGAAAACCAACTAGCGGCCAGGAGGAGTAACTGCTAGATAATAGTAATGAGTGTTTAGAATCTGTGAATTTGTTAGAGCTTCATTGTCTAAGACCTGTAAGCTTACATCCTGACTTTAGTTTTAATTAAACATTATAACAAAGATTAATGGTTTCAGTTGTGCTTCTTCAATTCTTGAACTTAATTGTGATTCATTAGTAAATGAGATTCATTATTGTGCAGACCAGAGTGTAAGTGCAGTTCAACAGTTTGACTTGCATTGGTATTTCTGATTGAATATCTTTGAACACAGTTATTGATTTTTTTAAAGTTGAATTTAATATTTAATTGATTAATTATTCATTATTTTTTTATTTCATTTTACTTCCAATTTTAAACCTTTCGAATTCTGATTTGGAACTGGATTGTGATCTTGATTTTGACTCTGATTTAGATGTTGAGTTTGATTTAGGAATTCTAACTTCAATTTTGGATTCGAGATTCCTTCACATATCCAGTATTGACTAATTTTGGTACATTTACTATTTTACATCGTTCCTAAGAATCAATTTTGACACGGACGGCGCAAACATATTTGAGAGATCGTTGACCTCTCTTACACTACAGACGTATGCTAACATTTACTGCTGACCTTTGGGCAGTTTTGTGTTTGTTTTAGTCAAGGTGCGTGGTTGAGTGGATCCAGATCTGGGAAGTGAAGCAGTGGATCCCAGTTTTGGAGTCAACGACCGCACACAATACAGCACAGAGGGTGAGTTGACTTTGATTCATGTGATGACAAGCGTGCACATTCAATACACACATTTGAATACTCCTAGGCTGCATTAATTTACATTAAAGAAGCAGAGGAAGGAAGTAGGAGAACTGGTAAGTAAACTAAGCTGTGAAGTAAGGGAAGTAGGAGAACTGGTGGGAAGACTAAAATGTGAAGTAAGAGAAGTTCAGCTCAGTTTT
This sequence comes from Melanostigma gelatinosum, assembly GCF_949748355.1. Lineage (NCBI taxonomy): Eukaryota > Metazoa > Chordata > Actinopteri > Perciformes > Zoarcidae > Melanostigma > Melanostigma gelatinosum. Next base: position 19,286,119 of record NC_136655.1, read on the forward strand.
AAAAAAAAGAAACCTTTTATTTTTCAGGAGAGGGTGAACAAATAAGTGTTTCTAAACACAATAAAATGGACTGAGACTGATCTCTGGTCTGAGAGAATCAGTGGGACTAATACAGTTTTAAAATGGAGCGCCTAACGTTTCGGCAAGTTGTGCCTTCCTCAGAGGAGAATAAAAAATGAAAGAAAGACTGGAGATATTTATACCTTCCCTAGGCGGAGCAACTAGGGAGCTTCTGATAGGCTGGAACTCCCTGTAATCAGATGGCTAAGCCGTCTCAGCTGTCTAATTGAACACCTGGCAATCAGGAGGAAACCTGTCTTAATCGGCACCAAAGGCCTGCTGGGTGTAAAACCACCAGTTAAGGGCCATCATCTCCACCCAAATGAGTTTCTAATACAAGTCAAGGTACACTTTGTGGCACTGGCAGGTTAGGTTCAGGGGAAAAAAAGGGTCTGGCTGCCTTTAGGCAGTCAGAGGGCACGGGCACACAAAGTATAGGCCTTAATACCTGTAATTCTCAAGAGGGGTTTGTAATTTTTTTTCATATTTTGCAGGTGTCCTGGCGGGTCTCCTAAAGGAGGTGTCCCCGCCCTCATCAGAGGAGGTAAGTCCATCATTTAGACACTCTAGGTCCCCCTAGTCTCAGTTTAACTGTGACCTCCAAGAATGGATAATAATACGTGTGACCAGTCTGTGTTTTAGCAGCGTGGAAATACGTTTAAAATGATGAATAACATTGCATAATCTGTAGCCGCGCTGTGAGGAGCTAACGCTAGCTACGTGTAGCTCCGGTTTTGCGGTACTCTGTATGTAAAATAAAAGTGCTTATAAAATAAAATAACCAGTAGAGTGTGAGAGGAGACAGAGGGCATACCAGTGGAATTAAAGTGTGGGATTTTGGTGAAACTTGTGTGTGCGTATGCTTGATTAGAAGCTCCGTTTTTGTCGTTAGCATATCCGTTAGCATAACATCAGGATAACTTCCTGTCGGCGAAAAATAGTAGAAGAAATGCAAAACGCCAGAAAACCAACTAGCGGCCAGGAGGAGTAACTGCTAGATAATAGTAATAAGTGTTTAGAATCTGTGAATTTGTTAGAGCTTCATTGTCTAAGACCTGTAAGCTTACATCCTGACTTTAGTTTTAATTAAACATTATAACAAAGATTAATGGTTTCAGTTGTGCTTCTTCAATTCTTGAACTTAATTGTGATTCATTAGTAAATGAGATTCATTATTGTGCAGACCAGAGTGTAAGTGCAGTTCAACAGTTTGACTTGCATTGGTATTTCTGATTGAATATCTTTGAACACAGTTATTGATTTTTTTAAAGTTGAATTTAATATTTAATTGATTAATTATTCATTATTTTTTAATTTCATTTTACTTCCAATTTTAAACCTTTCGAATTCTGATTTGGAACTGGATTGTGATCTTGATTTTGACTCTGATTTAGATGTTGAGTTTGATTTAGGAATTCTAACTTCAATTTTGGATTCGAGATTCCTTCACATATCAAGCATTGACTAATTTTGGTACATTTACTATTTTACATCGTTCCTAAGAATCAATTTTGACACGGACGGCGCAAACATATTTGAGAGATCGTTGACCTCTCTTACACTACAGACGTATGCTAACATTTACTGCTGACCTTTGGGCAGTTTTGTGTTTGTTTTAGTCAAGGTGCGTGGTTGAGTGGATCCAGATCTGGGAAGTGAAGCAGTGGATCCCAGTTTTGGAGTCAACGACCGCACACAATACAGCACAGAGGGTGAGTTGACTTTGATTCATGTGATGACAAGCGTGCACATTCAATACACACATTTGAATACTCCTAGGCCGCATTAATTTACATTAAAGAAGCAGAGGAAGGAAGTAGGAGAACTGGTAAGTAAACTAAGCTGTGAAGTAAGGGAAGTAGGAGAACTGGTGGGAAGACTAAAATGTGAAGTAAGAGAAGTTCAGCTCAGTTTTTTAAAAAAGAAACCTTTTATTTTTCAGGAGAGGGTGAACAAATAAGTGTTTCTAAACACAATAAAATGGACTGAGACTGATCTCTGGTCTGAGAGAATCAGTGGGACTAATACAGTTTTAAAATGGAGCTCCTAACGTTTCGGCAAGTTGTGCCTTCCTCAGAGGAGAATAAAAAATGAAAGAAAGACTGGAGATATTTATACCTTCCCTAGGCGGAGCAACTAGGGAGCTTCTGATAGGCTGGAACTCCCTCTAATCAGATGGCTAAGCCGTCTCAGCTGTCTAATTGAACACCTGGCAATCAGGAGGAAACCTGTCTTAATCGGCACCAAAGGCCTGCTGGGTGTAAAACCACCAGTTAAGGGCCATCATCTCCACCCAATGAGTTTCTAATACAAGTCAAGGTACACTTTGTGGCACTGGCAGGTTAGGTTCAGGGGAAAAAAAGGGTCTGGCTGCCTTTAGGCAGTCAGAGGGCACGGGCACACAAAGTATAGGCCTTAATACCTGTAATTCTCAAGAGGGGTTTGTAATTCTTTTTCATATTTTGCAGGTGTCCTGGCGGGTCTCCTAAAGGAGGTGTCCCCGCCCTCATCAGAGGAGGTAAGTCCATCATTTAGACACTCTAGGTCCCCCCTAGTCTCAGTTTAACTGTGACCTCCAAGAATGGATAATAATACGTGTGACCAGTCTGTGTTTTAGCAGCGTGGAAATACGTTTAAAATGATGAATAACATTGCATAATCTGTAGCCGCGCTGTGAGGAGCTAACGCTAGCTACGTGTAGCTCCGGTTTTGCGGTACTCTGTATGTAAAATAAAAGTGCTTATAAAATAAAATAACCAGTAGAGTGTGAGAGGAGACAGAGGGCGTACCAGTGGAATTAAAGTGTGGGATTTTGGTGAAACTTGTGTGTATGCTTGATTAGAAGCTCCGTTTTTGTCGTTAGCATATCCGTTAGCATAACATCAGGATAACTTCCTGTCGGCGAAAAATAGTAGAAGAAATGCAAAACGCCAGAAAACCAACTAGCGGCCAGGAGGAGTAACTGCTAGATAATAGTAATAAGTGTTTAGAATCTGTGAATTTGTTAGAGCTTCATTGTCTAAGACCTGTAAGCTTACATCCTGACTTTAGTTTTAATTAAACATTATAACAAAGATTAATGGTTTCAGTTGTGCTTCTTCAATTCTTGAACTTAATTGTGATTCATTAGTAAATGAGATTCATTATTGTGCAGACCAGAGTGTAAGTGCAGTTCAACAGTTTGACTTGCATTGGTATTTCTGATTGAATATCTTTGAACACAGTTATTGATTTTTTTAAAGTTGAATTTAATATTTAATTGATTAATTATTCATTATTTTTTTATTTCATTTTACTTCCAATTTTAAACCTTTCGAATTCTGATTTGGAACTGGATTGTGATCTTGATTTTGACTCTGATTTAGATGTTGAGTTTGATTTAGGAATTCTAACTTCAATTTTGGATTCGAGATTCCTTCACATATCCAGTATTGACTAATTTTGGTACATTTACTATTTTACATCGTTCCTAAGAATCAATTTTGACACGGACGGCGCAAACATATTTGAGAGATCGTTGACCTCTCTTACACTACAGACGTATGCTAACATTTACTGCTGACCTTTGGGCAGTTTTGTGTTTGTTTTAGTCAAAGTGCGTGGTTGAGTGGATCCAGATCTGGGAAGTGAAGCAGTGGATCCCAGTTTTGGAGTCAACGACCGCACACAATACAGCACAGAGGGTGAGTTGACTTTGATTCATGTGATGACAAGCGTGCACATTCAATACACACATTTGAATACTCCTAGGCTGCATTAATTTACATTAAAGAAGCAGAGGAAGGAAGTAGGAGAACTGGTAAGTAAACTAAGCTGTGAAGTAAGGGAAGTAGGAGAACTGGTGGGAAGACTAAAATGTGAAGTAAGAGAAGTTCAGCTCAGTTTTAAAAAAAAGAAACCTTTTATTTTTCAGGAGAGGGTGAACAAATAAGTGTTTCTAAACACAATAAAATGGACTGAGACTGATCTCTGGTCTGAGAGAATCAGTGGGACTAATACAGTTTTAAAATGGAGCTCCTAACATTTCGGCAAGTTGTGCCTTCCTCAGAGGAGAATAAAAAATGAAAGAAAGACTGGAGATATTTATACCTTCCCTAGGCGGAGCAACTAGGGAGCTTCTGATAGGCTGGAACTCCCTCTAATCAGATGGCTAAGCCGTCTCAGCTGTCTAATTGAACACCTGGCAATCAGGAGGAAACCTGTCTTAATCGGCACCAAAGGCCTGCTGGGTGTAAAACCACCAGTTAAGGGCCATCATCTCCACCCAATGAGTTTCTAATACAAGTCAAGGTACACTTTGTGGCACTGGCAGGTTAGGTTCAGGGGAAAAAAAGGGTCTGGCTGCCTTTAGGCAGTCAGAGGGCACGGGCACACAAAGTATAGGCCTTAATACCTGTAATTCTCAAGAGGGGTTTGTAATTTTTTTTCATATTTTGCAGGTGTCCTGGCGGGTCTCCTAAAGGAGGTGTCCCCGCCCTCATCAGAGGAGGTAAGTCCATCATTTAGACACTCTAGGTCCCCCTAGTCTCAGTTTAACTGTGACCTCCAAGAATGGATAATAATACGTGTGACCAGTCTGTGTTTTAGCAGCGTGGAAATACGTTTAAAATGATGAATAACATTGCATAATCTGTAGCCGCGCTGTGAGGAGCTAACGCTAGCTACGTGTAGCTCCGGTTTTGCGGTACTCTGTATGTAAAATAAAAGTGCTTATAAAATAAAATAACCAGTAGAGTGTGAGAGGAGACAGAGGGCGTACCAGTGGAATTAAAGTGTGGGATTTTGGTGAAACTTGTGTGTGTATGCTTGATTAGAAGCTCCGTTTTTGTCGTTAGCATATCCGTTAGCATAACATCAGGATAACTTCCTGTCGGCGAAAAATAGTAGAAGAAATGCAAAACGCCAGAAAACCAACTAGCGGCCAGGAGGAGTAACTGCTAGATAATAGTAATGAGTGTTTAGAATCTGTGAATTTGTTAGAGCTTCATTGTCTAAGACCTGTAAGCTTACATCCTGACTTTAGTTTTAATTAAACATTATAACAAAGATTAATGGTTTCAGTTGTGCTTCTTCAATTCTTGAACTTAATTGTGATTCATTAGTAAATGAGATTCATTATTGTGCAGACCAGAGTGTAAGTGCAGTTCAACAGTTTGACTTGCATTGGTATTTCTGATTGAATATCTTTGAACACAGTTATTGATTTTTTTAAAGTTGAATTTAATATTTAATTGATTAATTATTCATTATTTTTTAATTTCATTTTACTTCCAATTTTAAACCTTTCGAATTCTGATTTGGAACTGGATTGTGATCTTGATTTTGACTCTGATTTAGATGTTGAGTTTGATTTAGGAATTCTAACTTCAATTTTGGATTCGAGATTCCTTCACATATCAAGCATTGACTAATTTTGGTACATTTACTATTTTACATCGTTCCTAAGAATCAATTTTGACACGGACGGCGCAAACATATTTGAGAGATCGTTGACCTCTCTTACACTACAGACGTATGCTAACATTTACTGCTGACCTTTGGGCAGTTTTGTGTTTGTTTTAGTCAAGGTGCATGGTTGAGTGGATCCAGATCTGGGAAGTGAAGCAGTGGATCCCAGTTTTGGAGTCAACGACCGCACACAATACAGCACAGAGGGTGAGTTGACTTTGATTCATGTGATGACAAGCGTGCACATTCAATACACACATTTGAATACTCCTAGGCCGCATTAATTTACATTAAAGAAGCAGAGGAAGGAAGTAGGAGAACTGGTAAGTAAACTAAGCTGTGAAGTAAGGGAAGTAGGAGAACTGGTGGGAAGACTAAAATGTGAAGTAAGAGAAGTTCAGCTCAGTTTTTTAAAAAAGAAACCTTTTATTTTTCAGGAGAGGGTGAACAAATAAGTGTTTCTAAACACAATAAAATGGACTGAGACTGATCTCTGGTCTGAGAGAATCAGTGGGACTAATACAGTTTTAAAATGGAGCTCCTAACGTTTCGGCAAGTTGTGCCTTCCTCAGAGGAGAATAAAAAATGAAAGAAAGACTGGAGATATTTATACCTTCCCTAGGCGGAGCAACTAGGGAGCTTCTGATAGGCTGGAACTCCCTCTAATCAGATGGCTAAGCCGTCTCAGCTGTCTAATTGAACACCTGGCAATCAGGAGGAAACCTGTCTTAATCGGCACCAAAGGCCTGCTGGGTGTAAAACCACCAGTTAAGGGCCATCATCTCCACCCAATGAGTTTCTAATACAAGTCAAGGTACACTTTGTGGCACTGGCAGGTTAGGTTCAGGGGAAAAAAAGGGTCTGGCTGCCTTTAGGCAGTCAGAGGGCACGGGCACACAAAGTATAGGCCTTAATACCTGTAATTCTCAAGAGGGGTTTGTAATTCTTTTTCATATTTTGCAGGTGTCCTGGCGGGTCTCCTAAAGGAGGTGTCCCCGCCCTCATCAGAGGAGGTAAGTCCATCATTTAGACACTCTAGGTCCCCCCTAGTCTCAGTTTAACTGTGACCTCCAAGAATGGATAATAATACGTGTGACCAGTCTGTGTTTTAGCAGCGTGGAAATACGTTTAAAATGATGAATAACATTGCATAATCTGTAGCCGCGCTGTGAGGAGCTAACGCTAGCTACGTGTAGCTCCGGTTTTGCGGTACTCTGTATGTAAAATAAAAGTGCTTATAAAATAAAATAACCAGTAGAGTGTGAGAGGAGACAGAGGGCGTACCAGTGGAATTAAAGTGTGGGATTTTGGTGAAACTTGTGTGTATGCTTGATTAGAAGCTCCGTTTTTGTCGTTAGCATATCCGTTAGCATAACATCAGGATAACTTCCTGTCGGCGAAAAATAGTAGAAGAAATGCAAAACGCCAGAAAACCAACTAGCGGCCAGGAGGAGTAACTGCTAGATAATAGTAATGAGTGTTTAGAGTCTGTGAATTTGTTAGAGCTTCATTGTCTAAGACCTGTAAACTTACATCCTGACTTTAGTTTTAATTAAACATTATAACAAAGATTAATGGTTTCAGTTGTGCTTCTTCAATTCTTGAACTTAATTGTGATTCATTAGTAAATGAGATTCATTATTGTGCAGACCAGAGTGTAAGTGCAGTTCAACAGTTTGACTTGCATTGGTATTTCTGATTGAATATCTTTGAACACAGTTATTGATTTTTTTAAAGTTGAATTTAATATTTAATTGATTAATTATTCATTATTTTTTAATTTCATTTTACTTCCAATTTTAAACCTTTCGAATTCTGATTTGGAACTGGATTGTGATCTTGATTTTGACTCTGATTTAGATGTTGAGTTTGATTTAGGAATTCTAACTTCAATTTTGGATTCGAGATTCCTTCACATATCCAGTATTGACTAATTTTGGTACATTTACTATTTTACATCGTTCCTAAGAATCAATTTTGACACGGACGGCGCAAACATATTTGAGAGATCGTTGACCTCTCTTACACTACAGACGTATGCTAACATTTACTGCTGACCTTTGGGCAGTTTTGTGTTTGTTTTAGTCAAGGTGCGTGGTTGAGTGGATCCAGATCTGGGAAGTGAAGCAGTGGATCCCAGTTTTGGGGTCAACGACCGCACACAATACAGCACAGAGGGTGAGTTGACTTTGATTCATGTGATGACAAGCGTGCACATTCAATACACACATTTGAATACTCCTAGGCTGCATTAATTTACATTAAAGAAGCAGAGGAAGGAAGTAGGAGAACTGGTAAGTAAACTAAGCTGTGAAGTAAGGGAAGTAGGAGAACTGGTGGGAAGACTAAAATGTGAAGTAAGAGAAGTTCAGCTCAGTTTAAAAAAAAAGAAACCTTTTATTTTTCAGGAGAGGGTGAACAAATAAGTGTTTCTAAACACAATAAAATGGACTGAGACTGATCTCTGGTCTGAGAGAATCAGTGGGACTAATACAGTTTTAAAATGGAGCTCCTAACGTTTCGGCAAGTTGTGCCTTCCTCAGAGGAGAATAAAAAATGAAAGAAAGACTGGAGATATTTATACCTTCCCTAGGCGGAGCAACTAGGGAGCTTCTGATAGGCTGGAACTCCCTCTAATCAGATGGCTAAGCCGTCTCAGCTGTCTAATTGAACACCTGGCAATCAGGAGGAAACCTGTCTTAATCGGCACCAAAGGCCTGCTGGGTGTAAAACCACCAGTTAAGGGCCATCATCTCCACCCAATGAGTTTCTAATACAAGTCAAGGTACACTTTGTGGCACTGGCAGGTTAGGTTCAGGGGAAAAAAAGGGTCTGGCTGCCTTTAGGCAGTCAGAGGGCACGGGCACACAAAGTATAGGCCTTAATACCTGTAATTCTCAAGAGGGGTTTGTAATTTTTTTTCATATTTTGCAGGTGTCCTGGCGGGTCTCCTAAAGGAGGTGTCCCCGCCCTCATCAGAGGAGGTAAGTCCATCATTTAGACACTCTAGGTCCCCCTAGTCTCAGTTTAACTGTGACCTCCAAGAATGGATAATAATACGTGTGACCAGTCTGTGTTTTAGCAGCGTGGAAATACGTTTAAAATGATGAATAACATTGCATAATCTGTAGCCGCGCTGTGAGGAGCTAACGCTAGCTACGTGTAGCTCCGGTTTTGCGGTACTCTGTATGTAAAATAAAAGTGCTTATAAAATAAAATAACCAGTAGAGTGTGAGAGGAGACAGAGGGCGTACCAGTGGAATTAAAGTGTGGGATTTTGGTGAAACTTGTGTGTGCGTATGCTTGATTAGAAGCTCCGTTTTTGTCGTTAGCATATCCGTTAGCATAACATCAGGATAACTTCCTGTCGGCGAAAAATAGTAGAAGAAATGCAAAACGCCAGAAAACCAACTAGCGGCCAGGAGGAGTAACTGCTAGATAATAGTAATAAGTGTTTAGAATCTGTGAATTTGTTAGAGCTTCATTGTCTAAGACCTGTAAGCTTACATCCTGACTTTAGTTTTAATTAAACATTATAACAAAGATTAATGGTTTCAGTTGTGCTTCTTCAATTCTTGAACTTAATTGTGATTCATTAGTAAATGAGATTCATTATTGTGCAGACCAGAGTGTAAGTGCAGTTCAACAGTTTGACTTGCATTGGTATTTCTGATTGAATATCTTTGAACACAGTTATTGATTTTTTTAAAGTTGAATTTAATATTTAATTGATTAATTATTCATTATTTTTTAATTTCATTTTACTTCCAATTTTAAACCTTTCGAATTCTGATTTGGAACTGGATTGTGATCTTGATTTTGACTCTGATTTAGATGTTGAGTTTGATTTAGGAATTCTAACTTCAATTTTGGATTCGAGATTCCTTCACATATCCAGTATTGACTAATTTTGGTACATTTACTATTTTACATCGTTCCTAAGAATCAATTTTGACACGGACGGCGCAAACATATTTGAGAGATCGTTGACCTCTCTTACACTACAGACGTATGCTAACATTTACTGCTGACCTTTGGGCAGTTTTGTGTTTGTTTTAGTCAAAGTGCGTGGTTGAGTGGATCCAGATCTGGGAAGTGAAGCAGTGGATCCCAGTTTTGGAGTCAACGACCGCACACAATACAGCACAGAGGGTGAGTTGACTTTGATTCATGTGATGACAAGCGTGCACATTCAATACACACATTTGAATACTCCTAGGCTGCATTAATTTACATTAAAGAAGCAGAGGAAGGAAGTAGGAGAACTGGTAAGTAAACTAAGCTGTGAAGTAAGGGAAGTAGGAGAACTGGTGGGAAGACTAAAATGTGAAGTAAGAGAAGTTCAGCTCAGTTTTAAAAAAAAGAAACCTTTTATTTTTCAGGAGAGGGTGAACAAATAAGTGTTTCTAAACACAATAAAATGGACTGAGACTGATCTCTGGTCTGAGAGAATCAGTGGGACTAATAGTTTTAAAATGGAGCTCCTAACATTTCGGCAAGTTGTGCCTTCCTCAGAGGAGAATAAAAAATGAAAGCAAGACTGGAGATATTTATACCTTCCCTAGGCGGAGCAACTAGGGAGCTTCTGATAGGCTGGAACTCCCTCTAATCAGATGGCTAAGCCGTCTCAGCTGTCTAATTGAACACCTGGCAATCAGGAGGAAACCTGTCTTAATCGGCACCAAAGGCCTGCTGGGTGTAAAACCACCAGTTAAGGGCCATCATCTCCACCCAATGAGTTTCTAATACAAGTCAAGGTACACTTTGTGGCACTGGCAGGTTAGGTTCAGGGGAAAAAAAGGGTCTGGCTGCCTTTAGGCAGTCAGAGGGCACGGGCACACAAAGTATAGGCCTTAATACCTGTAATTCTCAAGAGGGGTTTGTAATTTTTTTTCATATTTTGCAGGTGTCCTGGCGGGTCTCCTAAAGGAGGTGTCCCCGCCCTCATCAGAGGAGGTAAGTCCATCATTTAGACACTCTAGGTCCCCCTAGTCTCAGTTTAACTGTGACCTCCAAGAATGGATAATAATACGTGTGACCAGTCTGTGTTTTAGCAGCGTGGAAATACGTTTAAAATGATGAATAACATTGCATAATCTGTAGCCGCGCTGTGAGGAGCTAACGCTAGCTACGCGTAGCTCCGGTTTTGCGGTACTCTGTATGTAAGATAAAAGTGCTTATAAAATAAAATAACCAGTAGAGTGAGAGAGGAGACAGAGGGCGTACCAGTGGAATTAAAGTGTGGGATTTTGGTGAAACTTGTGTGTATGCTTGATTAGAAGCTCCGTTTTTGTCGTTAGCATATCCGTTAGCATAACATCAGGATAACTTCCTGTCGGCGAAAAATAGTAGAAGAAATGCAAAACGCCAGAAAACCAACTAGCGGCCAGGAGGAGTAACTGCTAGATAATAGTAATGAGTGTTTAGAATCTGTGAATTTGTTAGAGCTTCATTGTCTAAGACCTGTAAGCTTACATCCTGACTTTAGTTTTAATTAAACATTATAACAAAGATTAATGGTTTCAGTTGTGCTTCTTCAATTCTTGAACTTAATTGTGATTCATTAGTAAATGAGATTCATTATTGTGCAGACCAGAGTGTAAGTGCAGTTCAACAGTTTGACTTGCATTGGTATTTCTGATTGAATATCTTTTAACACAGTTATTGATTTTTTTAAAGTTGAATTTAATATTTAATTGATTAATTATTCATTATTTTTTAATTTCATTTTACTTCCAATTTTAAACCTTTCGAATTCTGATTTGGAACTGGATTGTGATCTTGATTTTGACTCTGATTTAGATGTTGAGTTTGATTTAGGAATTCTAACTTCAATTTTGGATTCGAGATTCCTTCACATATCCAGTATTGACTAATTTTGGTACATTTACTATTTTACATCGTTCCTAAGAATCAATTTTGACACGGACGGCGCAAACATATTTGAGAGATCGTTGACCTCTCTTACACTACAGACGTATGCTAACATTTACTGCTGACCTTTGGGCAGTTTTGTGTTTGTTTTAGTCAAGGTGCGTGGTTGAGTGGATCCAGATCTGGGAAGTGAAGCAGTGGATCCCAGTTTTGGAGTCAACGACCGCACACAATACAGCACAGAGGGTGAGTTGACTTTGATTCATGTGATGACAAGCGTGCACATTCAATACACACATTTGAATACTCCTAGGCTGCATTAATTTACATTAAAGAAGCAGAGGAAGGAAGTAGGAGAACTGGTAAGTAAACTAAGCTGTGAAGTAAGGGAAGTAGGAGAACTGGTGGGAAGACTAAAATGTGAAGTAAGAGAAGTTCAGCTCAGTTTTTAAAAAAGAAACCTTTTATTTTTCAGGAGAGGGTGAACAAATAAGTGTTTCTAAACACAATAAAATGGACTGAGACTGATCTCTGGTCTGAGAGAATCAGTGGGACTAATACAGTTTTAAAATGGAGCTCCTAACGTTTCGGCAAGTTGTGCCTTCCTCAGAGGAGAATAAAAAATGAAAGAAAGACTGGAGATATTTATACCTTCCCTAGGCAGAGCAACTAGGGAGCTTCTGATAGGCTGGAACTCCCTCTAATCAGATGGCTAAGCCGTCTCAGCTGTCTAATTGAACACCTGGCAATCAGGAGGAAACCTGTCTTAATCGGCACCAAAGGCCTGCTGGGTGTAAAACCACCAGTTAAGGGCCATCATCTCCACCCAATGAGTTTCTAATACAAGTCAAGGTACACTTTGTGGCACTGGCAGGTTAGGTTCAGGGGAAAAAAAGGGTCTGGCTGCCTTTAGGCAGTCAGAGGGCACGGGCACACAAAGTATAGGCCTTAATACCTGTAATTCTCAAGAGGGGTTTGTAATTTTTTTTCATATTTTGCAGGTGTCCTGGCGGGTCTCCTAAAGGAGGTGTCCCCGCCCTCATCAGAGGAGGTAAGTCCATCATTTAGACACTCTAGGTCCCCCTAGTCTCAGTTTAACTGTGACCTCCAAGAATGGATAATAATACGTGTGACCAGTCTGTGTTTTAGCAGCGTGGAAATACGTTTAAAATGATGAATAACATTGCATAATCTGTAGCCGCGCTGTGAGGAGCTAACGCTAGCTACGTGTAGCTCCGGTTTTGCGGTACTCTGTATGTAAAATAAAAGTGCTTATAAAATAAAATAACCAGTAGAGTGTGAGAGGAGACAGAGGGCGTACCAGTGGAATTAAAGTGTGGGATTTTGGTGAAACTTGTGTGTGCGTATGCTTGATTAGAAGCTCCGTTTTTGTCGTTAGCATATCCGTTAGCATAACATCAGGATAACTTCCTGTCGGCGAAAAATAGTAGAAGAAATGCAAAACGCCAGAAAACCAACTAGCGGCCAGGAGGAGTAACTGCTAGATAATAGTAATAAGTGTTTAGAATCTGTGAATTTGTTAGAGCTTCATTGTCTAAGACCTGTAAGCTTACATCCTGACTTTAGTTTTAATTAAACATTATAACAAAGATTAATGGTTTCAGTTGTGCTTCTTCAATTCTTGAACTTAATTGTGATTCATTAGTAAATGAGATTCATTATTGTGCAGACCAGAGTGTAAGTGCAGTTCAACAGTTTGACTTGCATTGGTATTTCTGATTGAATATCTTTGAACACAGTTATTGATTTTTTTAAAGTTGAATTTAATATTTAATTGATTAATTATTCATTATTTTTTTATTTCATTTTACTTCCAATTTTAAACCTTTCGAATTCTGATTTGGAACTGGATTGTGATCTTGATTTTGACTCTGATTTAGATGTTGAGTTTGATTTAGGAATTCTAACTTCAATTTTGGATTCGAGATTCCTTCACATATCCAGTATTGACTAATTTTGGTACATTTACTATTTTACATCGTTCCTAAGAATCAATTTTGACACGGACGGCGCAAACATATTTGAGAGATCGTTGACCTCTCTTACACTACAGACGTATGCTAACATTTACTGCTGACCTTTGGGCAGTTTTGTGTTTGTTTTAGTCAAGGTGCGTGGTTGAGTGGATCCAGATCTGGGAAGTGAAGCAGTGGATCCCAGTTTTGGAGTCAACGACCGCACACAATACAGCACAGAGGGTGAGTTGACTTTGATTCATGTGATGACAAGCGTGCACATTCAATACACACATTTGAATACTCCTAGGCTGCATTAATTTACATTAAAGAAGCAGAGGAAGGAAGTAGGAGAACTGGTAAGTAAACTAAGCTGTGAAGTAAGGGAAGTAGGAGAACTGGTGGGAAGACTAAAATGTGAAGTAAGAGAAGTTCAGCTCAGTTTAAAAAAAAAGAAACCTTTTATTTTTCAGGAGAGGGTGAACAAATAAGTGTTTCTAAACACAATAACATGGACTGAGACTGATCTCTGGTCTGAGAGAATCAGTGGGACTAATACAGTTTTAAAATGGAGCGCCTAACGTTTCGGCAAGTTGTGCCTTCCTCAGAGGAGAATAAAAAATGAAAGAAAGACTGGAGATATTTATACCTTCCCTAGGCGGAGCAACTAGGGAGCTTCTGATAGGCTGGAACTCCCTGTAATCAGATGGCTAAGCCGTCTCAGCTGTCTAATTGAACACCTGGCAATCAGGAGGAAACCTGTCTTAATCGGCACCAAAGGCCTGCTGGGTGTAAAACCACCAGTTAAGGGCCATCATCTCCACCCAAATGAGTTTCTAATACAAGTCAAGGTACACTTTGTGGCACTGGCAGGTTAGGTTCAGGGGAAAAAAAGGGTCTGGCTGCCTTTAGGCAGTCAGAGGGCACGGGCACACAAAGTATAGGCCTTAATACCTGTAATTCTCAAGAGGGGTTTGTAATTTTTTTTCATATTTTGCAGGTGTCCTGGCGGGTCTCCTAAAGGAGGTGTCCCCGCCCTCATCAGAGGAGGTAAGTCCATCATTTAGACACTCTAGGTCCCCCTAGTCTCAGTTTAACTGTGACCTCCAAGAATGGATAATAATACGTGTGACCAGTCTGTGTTTTAGCAGCGTGGAAATACGTTTAAAATTATGAATAACATTGCATAATCTGTAGCCGCGCTGTGAGGAGCTAACGCTAGCTACGTGTAGCTCCGGTTTTGCGGTACTCTGTATGTAAAATAAAAGTGCTTATAAAATAAAATAACCAGTAGAGTGTGAGAGGAGACAGAGGGCGTACCAGTGGAATTAAAGTGTGGGATTTTGGTGAAACTTGTGTGTGCGTATGCTTGATTAGAAGCTCCGTTTTTGTCGTTAGCATATCCGTTAGCATAACATCAGGATAACTTCCTGTCGGCGAAAAATAGTAGAAGAAATGCAAAACGCCAGAAAACCAACTAGCGGCCAGGAGGAGTAACTGCTAGATAATAGTAATAAGTGTTTAGAATCTGTGAATTTGTTAGAGCTTCATTGTCTAAGACCTGTAAGCTTACATCCTGACTTTAGTTTTAATTAAACATTATAACAAAGATTAATGGTTTCAGTTGTGCTTCTTCAATTCTTGAACTTAATTGTGATTCATTAGTAAATGAGATTCATTATTGTGCAGACCAGAGTGTAAGTGCAGTTCAACAGTTTGACTTGCATTGGTATTTCTGATTGAATATCTTTGAACACAGTTATTGATTTTTTTAAAGTTGAATTTAATATTTAATTGATTAATTATTCATTATTTTTTAATTTCATTTTACTTCCAATTTTAAACCTTTCGAATTCTGATTTGGAACTGGATTGTGATCTTGATTTTGACTCTGATTTAGATGTTGAGTTTGATTTAGGAATTCTAACTTCAATTTTGGATTCGAGATTCCTTCACATATCAAGCATTGACTAATTTTGGTACATTTACTATTTTACATCGTTCCTAAGAATCAATTTTGACACGGACGGCGCAAACATATTTGAGAGATCGTTGACCTCTCTTACACTACAGACGTATGCTAACATTTACTGCTGACCTTTGGGCAGTTTTGTGTTTGTTTTAGTCAAGGTGCGTGGTTGAGTGGATCCAGATCTGGGAAGTGAAGCAGTGGATCCCAGTTTTGGAGTCAACGACCGCACACAATACAGCACAGAGGGTGAGTTGACTTTGATTCATGTGATGACAAGCGTGCACATTCAATACACACATTTGAATACTCCTAGGCCGCATTAATTTACATTAAAGAAGCAGAGGAAGGAAGTAGGAGAACTGGTAAGTAAACTAAGCTGTGAAGTAAGGGAAGTAGGAGAACTGGTGGGAAGACTAAAATGTGAAGTAAGAGAAGTTCAGCTCAGTTTTTTAAAAAAGAAACCTTTTATTTTTCAGGAGAGGGTGAACAAATAAGTGTTTCTAAACACAATAAAATGGACTGAGACTGATCTCTGGTCTGAGAGAATCAGTGGGACTAATACAGTTTTAAAATGGAGCTCCTAACGTTTCGGCAAGTTGTGCCTTCCTCAGAGGAGAATAAAAAATGAAAGAAAGACTGGAGATATTTATACCTTCCCTAGGCGGAGCAACTAGGGAGCTTCTGATAGGCTGGAACTCCCTCTAATCAGATGGCTAAGCCATCTCAGCTGTCTAATTGAACACCTGGCAATCAGGAGGAAACCTGTCTTAATCGGCACCAAAGGCCTGCTGGGTGTAAAACCACCAGTTAAGGGCCATCATCTCCACCCAATGAGTTTCTAATGCAAGTCAAGGTACACTTTGTGGCACTGGCAGGTTAGGTTCAGGGGAAAAAAAGGGTCTGGCTGCCTTTAGGCAGTCAGAGGGCACGGGCACACAAAGTATAGGCCTTAATACCTGTAATTCTCAAGAGGGGTTTGTAATTTTTTTTCATATTTTGCAGGTGTCCTGGCGGGTCTCCTAAAGGAGGTGTCCCCGCCCTCATCAGAGGAGGTAAGTCCATCATTTAGACACTCTAGGTCCCCCTAGTCTCAGTTTAACTGTGACCTCCAAGAATGGATAATAATACGTGTGACCAGTCTGTGTTTTAGCAGCGTGGAAATACGTTTAAAATGATGAATAACATTGCATAATCTGTAGCCGCGCTGTGAGGAGCTAACGCTAGCTACGTGTAGCTCCGGTTTTGCGGTACTCTGTATGTAAAATAAAAGTGCTTATAAAATAAAATAACCAGTAGAGTGTGAGAGGAGACAGAGGGCGTACCAGTGGAATTAAAGTGTGGGATTTTGGTGAAACTTGTGTGTGCGTATGCTTGATTAGAAGCTCCGTTTTTGTCGTTAGCATATCCGTTAGCATAACATCAGGATAACTTCCTGTCGGCGAAAAATAGTAGAAGAAATGCAAAACGCCAGAAAACCAACTAGCGGCCAGGAGGAGTAACTGCTAGATAATAGTAATGAGTGTTTAGAGTCTGTGAATTTGTTAGAGCTTCATTGTCTAAGACCTGTAAACTTACATCCTGACTTTAGTTTTAATTAAACATTATAACAAAGATTAATGGTTTCAGTTGTGCTTCTTCAATTCTTGAACTTAATTGTGATTCATTAGTAAATGAGATTCATTATTGTGCAGACCAGAGTGTAAGTGCAGTTCAACAGTTTGACTTGCATTGGTATTTCTGATTGAATATCTTTGAACACAGTTATTGATTTTTTTAAAGTTGAATTTAATATTTAATTGATTAATTATTCATTATTTTTTAATTTCATTTTACTTCCAATTTTAAACCTTTCGAATTCTGATTTGGAACTGGATTGTGATCTTGATTTTGACTCTGATTTAGATGTTGAGTTTGATTTAGGAATTCTAACTTCAATTTTGGATTCGAGATTCCTTCACATATCCAGTATTGACTAATTTTGGTACATTTACTATTTTACATCGTTCCTAAGAATCAATTTTGACACGGACGGCGCAAACATATTTGAGAGATCGTTGACCTCTCTTACACTACAGACGTATGCTAACATTTACTGCTGACCTTTGGGCAGTTTTGTGTTTGTTTTAGTCAAAGTGCGTGGTTGAGTGGATCCAGATCTGGGAAGTGAAGCAGTGGATCCCAGTTTTGGAGTCAACGACCGCACACAATACAGCACAGAGGGTGAGTTGACTTTGATTCATGTGATGACAAGCGTGCACATTCAATACACACATTTGAATACTCCTAGGCTGCATTAATTTACATTAAAGAAGCAGAGGAAGGAAGTAGGAGAACTGGTAAGTAAACTAAGCTGTGAAGTAAGGGAAGTAGGAGAACTGGTGGGAAGACTAAAATGTGAAGTAAGAGAAGTTCAGCTCAGTTTAAAAAAAAAGAAACCTTTTATTTTTCAGGAGAGGGTGAACAAATAAGTGTTTCTAAACACAATAAAATGGACTGAGACTGATCTCTGGTCTGAGAGAATCAGTGGGACTAATACAGTTTTAAAATGGAGCTCCTAACATTTCGGCAAGTTGTGCCTTCCTCAGAGGAGAATAAAAAATGAAAGCAAGACTGGAGATATTTATACCTTCCCTAGGCGGAGCAACTAGGGAGCTTCTGATAGGCTGGAACTCCCTCTAATCAGATGGCTAAGCCGTCTCAGCTGTCTAATTGAACACCTGGCAATCAGGAGGAAACCTGTCTTAATCGGCACCAAAGGCCTGCTGGGTGTAAAACCACCAGTTAAGGGCCATCATCTCCACCCAATGAGTTTCTAATACAAGTCAAGGTACACTTTGTGGCACTGGCAGGTTAGGTTCAGGGGAAAAAAAGGGTCTGGCTGCCTTTAGGCAGTCAGAGGGCACGGGCACACAAAGTATAGGCCTTAATACCTGTAATTCTCAAGAGGGGTTTGTAATTTTTTTTCATATTTTGCAGGTGTCCTGGCGGGTCTCCTAAAGGAGGTGTCCCCGCCCTCATCAGAGGAGGTAAGTCCATCATTTAGACACTCTAGGTCCCCCTAGTCTCAGTTTAACTGTGACCTCCAAGAATGGATAATAATACGTGTGACCAGTCTGTGTTTTAGCAGCGTGGAAATACGTTTAAAATGATGAATAACATTGCATAATCTGTAGCCGCGCTGTGAGGAGCTAACGCTAGCTACGCGTAGCTCCGGTTTTGCGGTACTCTGTATGTAAGATAAAAGTGCTTATAAAATAAAATAACCAGTAGAGTGAGAGAGGAGACAGAGGGCGTACCAGTGGAATTAAAGTGTGGGATTTTGGTGAAACTTGTGTGTATGCTTGATTAGAAGCTCCGTTTTTGTCGTTAGCATATCCGTTAGCATAACATCAGGATAACTTCCTGTCGGCGAAAAATAGTAGAAGAAATGCAAAACGCCAGAAAACCAACTAGCGGCCAGGAGGAGTAACTGCTAGATAATAGTAATGAGTGTTTAGAATCTGTGAATTTGTTAGAGCTTCATTGTCTAAGACCTGTAAGCTTACATCCTGACTTTAGTTTTAATTAAACATTATAACAAAGATTAATGGTTTCAGTTGTGCTTCTTCAATTCTTGAACTTAATTGTGATTCATTAGTAAATGAGATTCATTATTGTGCAGACCAGAGTGTAAGTGCAGTTCAACAGTTTGACTTGCATTGGTATTTCTGATTGAATATCTTTGAACACAGTTATTGATTTTTTTAAAGTTGAATTTAATATTTAATTGATTAATTATTCATTATTTTTTAATTTCATTTTACTTCCAATTTTAAACCTTTCGAATTCTGATTTGGAACTGGATTGTGATCTTGATTTTGACTCTGATTTAGATGTTGAGTTTGATTTAGGAATTCTAACTTCAATTTTGGATTCGAGATTCCTTCACATATCCAGTATTGACTAATTTTGGTACATTTACTATTTTACATCGTTCCTAAGAATCAATTTTGACACGGACGGCGCAAACATATTTGAGAGATCGTTGACCTCTCTTACACTACAGACGTATGCTAACATTTACTGCTGACCTTTGGGCAGTTTTGTGTTTGTTTTAGTCAAGGTGCGTGGTTGAGTGGATCCAGATCTGGGAAGTGAAGCAGTGGATCCCAGTTTTGGAGTCAACGACCGCACATAATACAGCACAGAGGGTGAGTTGACTTTGATTCATGTGATGACAAGCGTGCACATTCAATACACACATTTGAATACTCCTAGGCTGCATTAATTTACATTAAAGAAGCAGAGGAAGGAAGTAGGAGAACTGGTAAGTAAACTAAGCTGTGAAGTAAGGGAAGTAGGAGAACTGGTGGGAAGACTAAAATGTGAAGTAAGAGAAGTTCAGCTCAGTTTTTAAAAAAGAAACCTTTTATTTTTCAGGAGAGGGTGAACAAATAAGTGTTTCTAAACACAATAAAATGGACTGAGACTGATCTCTGGTCTGAGAGAATCAGTGGGACTAATACAGTTTTAAAATGGAGCTCCTAACGTTTCGGCAAGTTGTGCCTTCCTCAGAGGAGAATAAAAAATGAAAGAAAGACTGGAGATATTTATACCTTCCCTAGGCAGAGCAACTAGGGAGCTTCTGATAGGCTGGAACTCCCTCTAATCAGATGGCTAAGCCGTCTCAGCTGTCTAATTGAACACCTGGCAATCAGGAGGAAACCTGTCTTAATCGGCACCAAAGGCCTGCTGGGTGTAAAACCACCAGTTAAGGGCCATCATCTCCACCCAATGAGTTTCTAATACAAGTCAAGGTACACTTTGTGGCACTGGCAGGTTAGGTTCAGGGGGAAAAAAAAGGGTCTGGCTGCCTTTAGGCAGTCAGAGGGCACGGGCACACAAAGTATAGGCCTTAATACCTGTAATTCTCAAGAGGGGTTTGTAATTTTTTTTCATATTTTGCAGGTGTCCTGGCGGGTCTCCTAAAGGAGGTGTCCCCGCCCTCATCAGAGGAGGTAAGTCCATCATTTAGACACTCTAGGTCCCCCTAGTCTCAGTTTAACTGTGACCTCCAAGAATGGATAATAATACGTGTGACCAGTCTGTGTTTTAGCAGCGTGGAAATACGTTTAAAATGATGAATAACATTGCATAATCTGTAGCCGCGCTGTGAGGAGCTAACGCTAGCTACGCGTAGCTCCGGTTTTGCGGTACTCTGTATGTAAGATAAAAGTGCTTATAAAATAAAATAACCAGTAGAGTGTGAGAGGAGACAGAGGGCGTACCAGTGGAATTAAAGTGTGGGATTTTGGTGAAACTTGTGTGTATGCTTGATTAGAAGCTCCGTTTTTGTCGTTAGCATATCCGTTAGCATAACATCAGGATAACTTCCTGTCGGCGAAAAATAGTAGAAGAAATGCAAAACGCCAGAAAACCAACTAGCGGCCAGGAGGAGTAACTGCTAGATAATAGTAATGAGTGTTTAGAATCTGTGAATTTGTTAGAGCTTCATTGTCTAAGACCTGTAAGCTTACATCCTGACTTTAGTTTTAATTAAACATTATAACAAAGATTAATGGTTTCAGTTGTGCTTCTTCAATTCTTGAACTTAATTGTGATTCATTAGTAAATGAGATTCATTATTGTGCAGACCAGAGTGTAAGTGCAGTTCAACAGTTTGACTTGCATTGGTATTTCTGATTGAATATCTTTGAACACAGTTATTGATTTTTTAAAAGTTGAATTTAATATTTAATTGATTAATTATTCATTATTTTTTAATTTCATTTTACTTCCAATTTTAAACCTTTCGAATTCTGATTTGGAACTGGATTGTGATCTTGATTTTGACTCTGATTTAGATGTTGAGTTTGATTTAGGAATTCTAACTTCAATTTTGGATTCGAGATTCCTTCACATATCCAGTATTGACTAATTTTGGTACATTTACTATTTTACATCGTTCCTAAGAATCAATTTTGACACGGACGGCGCAAACATATTTGAGAGATCGTTGACCTCTCTTACACTACAGACGTATGCTAACATTTACTGCTGACCTTTGGGCAGTTTTGTGTTTGTTTTAGTCAAGGTGCGTGGTTGAGTGGATCCAGATCTGGGAAGTGAAGCAGTGGATCCCAGTTTTGGAGTCAACGACCGCACACAATACAGCACAGAGGGTGAGTTGACTTTGATTCATGTGATGACAAGCGTGCACATTCAATACACACATTTGAATACTCCTAGGCTGCATTAATTTACATTAAAGAAGCAGAGGAAGGAAGTAGGAGAACTGGTAAGTAAACTAAGCTGTGAAGTAAGGGAAGTAGGAGAACTGGTGGGAAGACTAAAATGTGAAGTAAGAGAAGTTCAGCTCAGTTTTTAAAAAAGAAACCTTTTATTTTTCAGGAGAGGGTGAACAAATAAGTGTTTCTAAACACAATAAAATGGACTGAGACTGATCTCTGGTCTGAGAGAATCAGTGGGACTAATACAGTTTTAAAATGGAGCTCCTAACGTTTCGGCAAGTTGTGCCTTCCTCAGAGGAGAATAAAAAATGAAAGAAAGACTGGAGATATTTATACCTTCCCTAGGCAGAGCAACTAGGGAGCTTCTGATAGGCTGGAACTCCCTCTAATCAGATGGCTAAGCCGTCTCAGCTGTCTAATTGAACACCTGGCAATCAGGAGGAAACCTGTCTTAATCGGCACCAAAGGCCTGCTGGGTGTAAAACCACCAGTTAAGGGCCATCATCTCCACCCAATGAGTTTCTAATACAAGTCAAGGTACACTTTGTGGCACTGGCAGGTTAGGTTCAGGGGAAAAAAAGGGTCTGGCTGCCTTTAGGCAGTCAGAGGGCACGGGCACACAAAGTATAGGCCTTAATACCTGTAATTCTCAAGAGGGGTTTGTAATTTTTTTTCATATTTTGCAGGTGTCCTGGCGGGTCTCCTAAAGGAGGTGTCCCCGCCCTCATCAGAGGAGGTAAGTCCATCATTTAGACACTCTAGGTCCCCCTAGTCTCAGTTTAACTGTGACCTCCAAGAATGGATAATAATACGTGTGACCAGTCTGTGTTTTAGCAGCGTGGAAATACGTTTAAAATGATGAATAACATTGCATAATCTGTAGCCGCGCTGTGAGGAGCTAACGCTAGCTACGTGTAGCTCCGGTTTTGCGGTACTCTGTATGTAAAATAAAAGTGCTTATAAAATAAAATAACCAGTAGAGTGTGAGAGGAGACAGAGGGCGTACCAGTGGAATTAAAGTGTGGGATTTTGGTGAAACTTGTGTGTGCGTATGCTTGATTAGAAGCTCCGTTTTTGTCGTTAGCATATCCGTTAGCATAACATCAGGATAACTTCCTGTCGGCGAAAAATAGTAGAAGAAATGCAAAACGCCAGAAAACCAACTAGCGGCCAGGAGGAGTAACTGCTAGATAATAGTAATAAGTGTTTAGAATCTGTGAATTTGTTAGAGCTTCATTGTCTAAGACCTGTAAGCTTACATCCTGACTTTAGTTTTAATTAAACATTATAACAAAGATTAATGGTTTCAGTTGTGCTTCTTCAATTCTTGAACTTAATTGTGATTCATTAGTAAATGAGATTCATTATTGTGCAGACCAGAGTGTAAGTGCAGTTCAACAGTTTGACTTGCATTGGTATTTCTGATTGAATATCTTTGAACACAGTTATTGATTTTTTTAAAGTTGAATTTAATATTTAATTGATTAATTATTCATTATTTTTTAATTTCATTTTACTTCCAATTTTAAACCTTTCGAATTCTGATTTGGAACTGGATTGTGATCTTGATTTTGACTCTGATTTAGATGTTGAGTTTGATTTAGGAATTCTAACTTCAATTTTGGATTCGAGATTCCTTCACATATCAAGCATTGACTAATTTTGGTACATTTACTATTTTACATCGTTCCTAAGAATCAATTTTGACACGGACGGCGCAAACATATTTGAGAGATCGTTGACCTCTCTTACACTACAGACGTATGCTAACATTTACTGCTGACCTTTGGGCAGTTTTGTGTTTGTTTTAGTCAAGGTGCGTGGTTGAGTGGATCCAGATCTGGGAAGTGAAGCAGTGGATCCCAGTTTTGGAGTCAACGACCGCACACAATACAGCACAGAGGGTGAGTTGACTTTGATTCATGTGATGACAAGCGTGCACATTCAATACACACATTTGAATACTCCTAGGCCGCATTAATTTACATTAAAGAAGCAGAGGAAGGAAGTAGGAGAACTGGTAAGTAAACTAAGCTGTGAAGTAAGGGAAGTAGGAGAACTGGTGGGAAGACTAAAATGTGAAGTAAGAGAAGTTCAGCTCAGTTTTTTAAAAAAGAAACCTTTTATTTTTCAGGAGAGGGTGAACAAATAAGTGTTTCTAAACACAATAAAATGGACTGAGACTGATCTCTGGTCTGAGAGAATCAGTGGGACTAATACAGTTTTAAAATGGAGCTCCTAACGTTTCGGCAAGTTGTGCCTTCCTCAGAGGAGAATAAAAAATGAAAGAAAGACTGGAGATATTTATACCTTCCCTAGGCGGAGCAACTAGGGAGCTTCTGATAGGCTGGAACTCCCTCTAATCAGATGGCTAAGCCATCTCAGCTGTCTAATTGAACACCTGGCAATCAGGAGGAAACCTGTCTTAATCGGCACCAAAGGCCTGCTGGGTGTAAAACCACCAGTTAAGGGCCATCATCTCCACCCAATGAGTTTCTAATGCAAGTCAAGGTACACTTTGTGGCACTGGCAGGTTAGGTTCAGGGGAAAAAAAGGGTCTGGCTGCCTTTAGGCAGTCAGAGGGCACGGGCACACAAAGTATAGGCCTTAATACCTGTAATTCTCAAGAGGGGTTTGTAATTTTTTTTCATATTTTGCAGGTGTCCTGGCGGGTCTCCTAAAGGAGGTGTCCCCGCCCTCATCAGAGGAGGTAAGTCCATCATTTAGACACTCTAGGTCCCCCTAGTCTCAGTTTAACTGTGACCTCGAAGAATGGATAATAATACGTGTGACCAGTCTGTGTTTTAGCAGCGTGGAAATACGTTTAAAATGATGAATAACATTGCATAATCTGTAGCCGCGCTGTGAGGAGCTAACGCTAGCTACGTGTAGCTCCGGTTTTGCGGTACTCTGTATGTAAAATAAAAGTGCTTATAAAATAAAATAACCAGTAGAGTGTGAGAGGAGACAGAGGGCGTACCAGTGGAATTAAAGTGTGGGATTTTGGTGAAACTTGTGTGTGCGTATGCTTGATTAGAAGCTCCGTTTTTGTCGTTAGCATATCCGTTAGCATAACATCAGGATAACTTCCTGTCGGCGAAAAATAGTAGAAGAAATGCAAAACGCCAGAAAACCAACTAGCGGCCAGGAGGAGTAACTGCTAGATAATAGTAATGAGTGTTTAGAGTCTGTGAATTTGTTAGAGCTTCATTGTCTAAGACCTGTAAACTTACATCCTGACTTTAGTTTTAATTAAACATTATAACAAAGATTAATGGTTTCAGTTGTGCTTCTTCAATTCTTGAACTTAATTGTGATTCATTAGTAAATGAGATTCATTATTGTGCAGACCAGAGTGTAAGTGCAGTTCAACAGTTTGACTTGCATTGGTATTTCTGATTGAATATCTTTGAACACAGTTATTGATTTTTTTAAAGTTGAATTTAATATTTAATTGATTAATTATTCATTATTTTTTAATTTCATTTTACTTCCAATTTTAAACCTTTCGAATTCTGATTTGGAACTGGATTGTGATCTTGATTTTGACTCTGATTTAGATGTTGAGTTTGATTTAGGAATTCTAACTTCAATTTTGGATTCGAGATTCCTTCACATATCCAGTATTGACTAATTTTGGTACTTTTACTATTTTACATCGTTCCTAAGAATCAATTTTGACACGGACGGCGCAAACATATTTGAGAGATCGTTGACCTCTCTTACACTACAGACGTATGCTAACATTTACTGCTGACCTTTGGGCAGTTTTGTGTTTGTTTTAGTCAAGGTGCGTGGTTGAGTGGATCCAGATCTGGGAAGTGAAGCAGTGGATCCCAGTTTTGGAGTCAACGACCGCACATAATACAGCACAGAGGGTGAGTTGACTTTGATTCATGTGATGACAAGCGTGCACATTCAATACACACATTTGAATACTCCTAGGCTGCATTAATTTACATTAAAGAAGCAGAGGAAGGAAGTAGGAGAACTGGTAAGTAAACTAAGCTGTGAAGTAAGGGAAGTAGGAGAACTGGTGGGAAGACTAAAATGTGAAGTAAGAGAAGTTCAGCTCAGTTTTTAAAAAAGAAACCTTTTATTTTTCAGGAGAGGGTGAACAAATAAGTGTTTCTAAACACAATAAAATGGACTGAGACTGATCTCTGGTCTGAGAGAATCAGTGGGACTAATACAGTTTTAAAATGGAGCTCCTAACGTTTCGGCAAGTTGTGCCTTCCTCAGAGGAGAATAAAAAATGAAAGAAAGACTGGAGATATTTATACCTTCCCTAGGCAGAGCAACTAGGGAGCTTCTGATAGGCTGGAACTCCCTCTAATCAGATGGCTAAGCCGTCTCAGCTGTCTAATTGAACACCTGGCAATCAGGAGGAAACCTGTCTTAATCGGCACCAAAGGCCTGCTGGGTGTAAAACCACCAGTTAAGGGCCATCATCTCCACCCAATGAGTTTCTAATACAAGTCAAGGTACACTTTGTGGCACTGGCAGGTTAGGTTCAGGGGGAAAAAAAAGGGTCTGGCTGCCTTTAGGCAGTCAGAGGGCACGGGCACACAAAGTATAGGCCTTAATACCTGTAATTCTCAAGAGGGGTTTGTAATTTTTTTTCATATTTTGCAGGTGTCCTGGCGGGTCTCCTAAAGGAGGTGTCCCCGCCCTCATCAGAGGAGGTAAGTCCATCATTTAGACACTCTAGGTCCCCCTAGTCTCAGTTTAACTGTGACCTCCAAGAATGGATAATAATACGTGTGACCAGTCTGTGTTTTAGCAGCGTGGAAATACGTTTAAAATGATGAATAACATTGCATAATCTGTAGCCGCGCTGTGAGGAGCTAACGCTAGCTACGCGTAGCTCCGGTTTTGCGGTACTCTGTATGTAAGATAAAAGTGCTTATAAAATAAAATAACCAGTAGAGTGTGAGAGGAGACAGAGGGCGTACCAGTGGAATTAAAGTGTGGGATTTTGGTGAAACTTGTGTGTATGCTTGATTAGAAGCTCCGTTTTTGTCGTTAGCATATCCGTTAGCATAACATCAGGATAACTTCCTGTCGGCGAAAAATAGTAGAAGAAATGCAAAACGCCAGAAAACCAACTAGCGGCCAGGAGGAGTAACTGCTAGATAATAGTAATGAGTGTTTAGAATCTGTGAATTTGTTAGAGCTTCATTGTCTAAGACCTGTAAGCTTACATCCTGACTTTAGTTTTAATTAAACATTATAACAAAGATTAATGGTTTCAGTTGTGCTTCTTCAATTCTTGAACTTAATTGTGATTCATTAGTAAATGAGATTCATTATTGTGCAGACCAGAGTGTAAGTGCAGTTCAACAGTTTGACTTGCATTGGTATTTCTGATTGAATATCTTTGAACACAGTTATTGATTTTTTAAAAGTTGAATTTAATATTTAATTGATTAATTATTCATTATTTTTTAATTTCATTTTACTTCCAATTTTAAACCTTTCGAATTCTGATTTGGAACTGGATTGTGATCTTGATTTTGACTCTGATTTAGATGTTGAGTTTGATTTAGGAATTCTAACTTCAATTTTGGATTCGAGATTCCTTCACATATCCAGTATTGACTAATTTTGGTACATTTACTATTTTACATCGTTCCTAAGAATCAATTTTGACACGGACGGCGCAAACATATTTGAGAGATCGTTGACCTCTCTTACACTACAGACGTATGCTAACATTTACTGCTGACCTTTGGGCAGTTTTGTGTTTGTTTTAGTCAAGGTGCGTGGTTGAGTGGATCCAGATCTGGGAAGTGAAGCAGTGGATCCCAGTTTTGGAGTCAACGACCGCACACAATACAGCACAGAGGGTGAGTTGACTTTGATTCATGTGATGACAAGCGTGCACATTCAATACACACATTTGAATACTCCTAGGCTGCATTAATTTACATTAAAGAAGCAGAGGAAGGAAGTAGGAGAACTGGTAAGTAAACTAAGCTGTGAAGTAAGGGAAGTAGGAGAACTGGTGGGAAGACTAAAATGTGAAGTAAGAGAAGTTCAGCTCAGTTTTTAAAAAAGAAACCTTTTATTTTTCAGGAGAGGGTGAACAAATAAGTGTTTCTAAACACAATAAAATGGACTGAGACTGATCTCTGGTCTGAGAGAATCAGTGGGACTAATACAGTTTTAAAATGGAGCTCCTAACGTTTCGGCAAGTTGTGCCTTCCTCAGAGGAGAATAAAAAATGAAAGAAAGACTGGAGATATTTATACCTTCCCTAGGCGGAGCAACTAGGGAGCTTCTGATAGGCTGGAACTCCCTCTAATCAGATGGCTAAGCCATCTCAGCTGTCTAATTGAACACCTGGCAATCAGGAGGAAACCTGTCTTAATCGGCACCAAAGGCCTGCTGGGTGTAAAACCACCAGTTAAGGGCCATCATCTCCACCCAATGAGTTTCTAATGCAAGTCAAGGTACACTTTGTGGCACTGGCAGGTTAGGTTCAGGGGAAAAAAAGGGTCTGGCTGCCTTTAGGCAGTCAGAGGGCACGGGCACACAAAGTATAGGCCTTAATACCTGTAATTCTCAAGAGGGGTTTGTAATTTTTTTTCATATTTTGCAGGTGTCCTGGCGGGTCTCCTAAAGGAGGTGTCCCCGCCCTCATCAGAGGAGGTAAGTCCATCATTTAGACACTCTAGGTCCCCCTAGTCTCAGTTTAACTGTGACCTCGAAGAATGGATAATAATACGTGTGACCAGTCTGTGTTTTAGCAGCGTGGAAATACGTTTAAAATGATGAATAACATTGCATAATCTGTAGCCGCGCTGTGAGGAGCTAACGCTAGCTACGTGTAGCTCCGGTTTTGCGGTACTCTGTATGTAAAATAAAAGTGCTTATAAAATAAAATAACCAGTAGAGTGTGAGAGGAGACAGAGGGCGTACCAGTGGAATTAAAGTGTGGGATTTTGGTGAAACTTGTGTGTGCGTATGCTTGATTAGAAGCTCCGTTTTTGTCGTTAGCATATCCGTTAGCATAACATCAGGATAACTTCCTGTCGGCGAAAAATAGTAGAAGAAATGCAAAACGCCAGAAAACCAACTAGCGGCCAGGAGGAGTAACTGCTAGATAATAGTAATGAGTGTTTAGAGTCTGTGAATTTGTTAGAGCTTCATTGTCTAAGACCTGTAAACTTACATCCTGACTTTAGTTTTAATTAAACATTATAACAAAGATTAATGGTTTCAGTTGTGCTTCTTCAATTCTTGAACTTAATTGTGATTCATTAGTAAATGAGATTCATTATTGTGCAGACCAGAGTGTAAGTGCAGTTCAACAGTTTGACTTGCATTGGTATTTCTGATTGAATATCTTTGAACACAGTTATTGATTTTTTTAAAGTTGAATTTAATATTTAATTGATTAATTATTCATTATTTTTTAATTTCATTTTACTTCCAATTTTAAACCTTTCGAATTCTGATTTGGAACTGGATTGTGATCTTGATTTTGACTCTGATTTAGATGTTGAGTTTGATTTAGGAATTCTAACTTCAATTTTGGATTCGAGATTCCTTCACATATCCAGTATTGACTAATTTTGGTACTTTTACTATTTTACATCGTTCCTAAGAATCAATTTTGACACGGACGGCGCAAACATATTTGAGAGATCGTTGACCTCTCTTACACTACAGACGTATGCTAACATTTACTGCTGACCTTTGGGCAGTTTTGTGTTTGTTTTAGTCAAGGTGCGTGGTTGAGTGGATCCAGATCTGGGAAGTGAAGCAGTGGATCCCAGTTTTGGAGTCAACGACCGCACATAATACAGCACAGAGGGTGAGTTGACTTTGATTCATGTGATGACAAGCGTGCACATTCAATACACACATTTGAATACTCCTAGGCTGCATTAATTTACATTAAAGAAGCAGAGGAAGGAAGTAGGAGAACTGGTAAGTAAACTAAGCTGTGAAGTAAGGGAAGTAGGAGAACTGGTGGGAAGACTAAAATGTGAAGTAAGAGAAGTTCAGCTCAGTTTTTAAAAAAGAAACCTTTTATTTTTCAGGAGAGGGTGAACAAATAAGTGTTTCTAAACACAATAAAATGGACTGAGACTGATCTCTGGTCTGAGAGAATCAGTGGGACTAATACAGTTTTAAAATGGAGCTCCTAACGTTTCGGCAAGTTGTGCCTTCCTCAGAGGAGAATAAAAAATGAAAGAAAGACTGGAGATATTTATACCTTCCCTAGGCAGAGCAACTAGGGAGCTTCTGATAGGCTGGAACTCCCTCTAATCAGATGGCTAAGCCGTCTCAGCTGTCTAATTGAACACCTGGCAATCAGGAGGAAACCTGTCTTAATCGGCACCAAAGGCCTGCTGGGTGTAAAACCACCAGTTAAGGGCCATCATCTCCACCCAATGAGTTTCTAATACAAGTCAAGGTACACTTTGTGGCACTGGCAGGTTAGGTTCAGGGGGAAAAAAAAGGGTCTGGCTGCCTTTAGGCAGTCAGAGGGCACGGGCACACAAAGTATAGGCCTTAATACCTGTAATTCTCAAGAGGGGTTTGTAATTTTTTTTCATATTTTGCAGGTGTCCTGGCGGGTCTCCTAAAGGAGGTGTCCCCGCCCTCATCAGAGGAGGTAAGTCCATCATTTAGACACTCTAGGTCCCCCTAGTCTCAGTTTAACTGTGACCTCCAAGAATGGATAATAATACGTGTGACCAGTCTGTGTTTTAGCAGCGTGGAAATACGTTTAAAATGATGAATAACATTGCATAATCTGTAGCCGCGCTGTGAGGAGCTAACGCTAGCTACGCGTAGCTCCGGTTTTGCGGTACTCTGTATGTAAGATAAAAGTGCTTATAAAATAAAATAACCAGTAGAGTGTGAGAGGAGACAGAGGGCGTACCAGTGGAATTAAAGTGTGGGATTTTGGTGAAACTTGTGTGTGCGTATGCTTGATTAGAAGCTCCGTTTTTGTCGTTAGCATATCCGTTAGCATAACATCAGGATAACTTCCTGTCGGCGAAAAATAGTAGAAGAAATGCAAAACGCCAGAAAACCAACTAGCGGCCAGGAGGAGTAACTGCTAGATAATAGTAATGAGTGTTTAGAATCTGTGAATTTGTTAGAGCTTCATTGTCTAAGACCTGTAAGCTTACATCCTGACTTTAGTTTTAATTAAACATTATAACAAAGATTAATGGTTTCAGTTGTGCTTCTTCAATTCTTGAACTTAATTGTGATTCATTAGTAAATGAGATTCATTATTGTGCAGACCAGAGTGTAAGTGCAGTTCAACAGTTTGACTTGCATTGGTATTTCTGATTGAATATCTTTGAACACAGTTATTGATTTTTTAAAAGTTGAATTTAATATTTAATTGATTAATTA
Source organism: Melanostigma gelatinosum (assembly GCF_949748355.1). Taxonomy (NCBI): domain Eukaryota; kingdom Metazoa; phylum Chordata; class Actinopteri; order Perciformes; family Zoarcidae; genus Melanostigma; species Melanostigma gelatinosum. Next base: position 19,317,063 of record NC_136655.1, read on the forward strand.
TTCATTATTTTTTAATTTCATTTTACTTCCAATTTTAAACCTTTCGAATTCTGATTTGGAACTGGATTGTGATCTTGATTTTGACTCTGATTTAGATGTTGAGTTTGATTTAGGAATTCTAACTTCAATTTTGGATTCGAGATTCCTTCACATATCCAGTATTGACTAATTTTGGTACATTTACTATTTTACATCGTTCCTAAGAATCAATTTTGACACGGACGGCGCAAACATATTTGAGAGATCGTTGACCTCTCTTACACTACAGACGTATGCTAACATTTACTGCTGACCTTTGGGCAGTTTTGTGTTTGTTTTAGTCAAGGTGCGTGGTTGAGTGGATCCAGATCTGGGAAGTGAAGCAGTGGATCCCAGTTTTGGAGTCAACGACCGCACACAATACAGCACAGAGGGTGAGTTGACTTTGATTCATGTGATGACAAGCGTGCACATTCAATACACACATTTGAATACTCCTAGGCTGCATTAATTTACATTAAAGAAGCAGAGGAAGGAAGTAGGAGAACTGGTAAGTAAACTAAGCTGTGAAGTAAGGGAAGTAGGAGAACTGGTGGGAAGACTAAAATGTGAAGTAAGAGAAGTTCAGCTCAGTTTTTAAAAAAGAAACCTTTTATTTTTCAGGAGAGGGTGAACAAATAAGTGTTTCTAAACACAATAAAATGGACTGAGACTGATCTCTGGTCTGAGAGAATCAGTGGGACTAATACAGTTTTAAAATGGAGCTCCTAACGTTTCGGCAAGTTGTGCCTTCCTCAGAGGAGAATAAAAAATGAAAGAAAGACTGGAGATATTTATACCTTCCCTAGGCAGAGCAACTAGGGAGCTTCTGATAGGCTGGAACTCCCTCTAATCAGATGGCTAAGCCGTCTCAGCTGTCTAATTGAACACCTGGCAATCAGGAGGAAACCTGTCTTAATCGGCACCAAAGGCCTGCTGGGTGTAAAACCACCAGTTAAGGGCCATCATCTCCACCCAATGAGTTTCTAATACAAGTCAAGGTACACTTTGTGGCACTGGCAGGTTAGGTTCAGGGGAAAAAAAGGGTCTGGCTGCCTTTAGGCAGTCAGAGGGCACGGGCACACAAAGTATAGGCCTTAATACCTGTAATTCTCAAGAGGGGTTTGTAATTTTTTTTCATATTTTGCAGGTGTCCTGGCGGGTCTCCTAAAGGAGGTGTCCCCGCCCTCATCAGAGGAGGTAAGTCCATCATTTAGACACTCTAGGTCCCCCTAGTCTCAGTTTAACTGTGACCTCCAAGAATGGATAATAATACGTGTGACCAGTCTGTGTTTTAGCAGCGTGGAAATACGTTTAAAATGATGAATAACATTGCATAATCTGTAGCCGCGCTGTGAGGAGCTAACGCTAGCTACGTGTAGCTCCGGTTTTGCGGTACTCTGTATGTAAAATAAAAGTGCTTATAAAATAAAATAACCAGTAGAGTGTGAGAGGAGACAGAGGGCGTACCAGTGGAATTAAAGTGTGGGATTTTGGTGAAACTTGTGTGTGCGTATGCTTGATTAGAAGCTCCGTTTTTGTCGTTAGCATATCCGTTAGCATAACATCAGGATAACTTCCTGTCGGCGAAAAATAGTAGAAGAAATGCAAAACGCCAGAAAACCAACTAGCGGCCAGGAGGAGTAACTGCTAGATAATAGTAATAAGTGTTTAGAATCTGTGAATTTGTTAGAGCTTCATTGTCTAAGACCTGTAAGCTTACATCCTGACTTTAGTTTTAATTAAACATTATAACAAAGATTAATGGTTTCAGTTGTGCTTCTTCAATTCTTGAACTTAATTGTGATTCATTAGTAAATGAGATTCATTATTGTGCAGACCAGAGTGTAAGTGCAGTTCAACAGTTTGACTTGCATTGGTATTTCTGATTGAATATCTTTGAACACAGTTATTGATTTTTTTAAAGTTGAATTTAATATTTAATTGATTAATTATTCATTATTTTTTAATTTCATTTTACTTCCAATTTTAAACCTTTCGAATTCTGATTTGGAACTGGATTGTGATCTTGATTTTGACTCTGATTTAGATGTTGAGTTTGATTTAGGAATTCTAACTTCAATTTTGGATTCGAGATTCCTTCACATATCCAGTATTGACTAATTTTGGTACATTTACTATTTTACATCGTTCCTAAGAATCAATTTTGACACGGACGGCGCAAACATATTTGAGAGATCGTTGACCTCTCTTACACTACAGACGTATGCTAACATTTACTGCTGACCTTTGGGCAGTTTTGTGTTTGTTTTAGTCAAAGTGCGTGGTTGAGTGGATCCAGATCTGGGAAGTGAAGCAGTGGATCCCAGTTTTGGAGTCAACGACCGCACACAATACAGCACAGAGGGTGAGTTGACTTTGATTCATGTGATGACAAGCGTGCACATTCAATACACACATTTGAATACTCCTAGGCTGCATTAATTTACATTAAAGAAGCAGAGGAAGGAAGTAGGAGAACTGGTAAGTAAACTAAGCTGTGAAGTAAGGGAAGTAGGAGAACTGGTGGGAAGACTAAAATGTGAAGTAAGAGAAGTTCAGCTCAGTTTTAAAAAAAAGAAACCTTTTATTTTTCAGGAGAGGGTGAACAAATAAGTGTTTCTAAACACAATAAAATGGACTGAGACTGATCTCTGGTCTGAGAGAATCAGTGGGACTAATACAGTTTTAAAATGGAGCTCCTAACGTTTCGGCAAGTTGTGCCTTCCTCAGAGGAGAATAAAAAATGAAAGAAAGACTGGAGATATTTATACCTTCCCTAGGCGGAGCAACTAGGGAGCTTCTGATAGGCTGGAACTCCCTCTAATCAGATGGCTAAGCCGTCTCAGCTGTCTAATTGAACACCTGGCAATCAGGAGGAAACCTGTCTTAATCGGCACCAAAGGCCTGCTGGGTGTAAAACCACCAGTTAAGGGCCATCATCTCCACCCAATGAGTTTCTAATACAAGTCAAGGTACACTTTGTGGCACTGGCAGGTTAGGTTCAGGGGAAAAAAAGGGTCTGGCTGCCTTTAGGCAGTCAGAGGGCACGGGCACACAAAGTATAGGCCTTAATACCTGTAATTCTCAAGAGGGGTTTGTAATTTTTTTTCATATTTTGCAGGTGTCCTGGCGGGTCTCCTAAAGGAGGTGTCCCCGCCCTCATCAGAGGAGGTAAGTCCATCATTTAGACACTCTAGGTCCCCCTAGTCTCAGTTTAACTGTGACCTCCAAGAATGGATAATAATACGTGTGACCAGTCTGTGTTTTAGCAGCGTGGAAATACGTTTAAAATGATGAATAACATTGCATAATCTGTAGCCGCGCTGTGAGGAGCTAACGCTAGCTACGTGTAGCTCCGGTTTTGCGGTACTCTGTATGTAAAATAAAAGTGCTTATAAAATAAAATAACCAGTAGAGTGTGAGAGGAGACAGAGGGCGTACCAGTGGAATTAAAGTGTGGGATTTTGGTGAAACTTGTGTGTGCGTATGCTTGATTAGAAGCTCCGTTTTTGTCGTTAGCATATCCGTTAGCATAACATCAGGATAACTTCCTGTCGGCGAAAAATAGTAGAAGAAATGCAAAACGCCAGAAAACCAACTAGCGGCCAGGAGGAGTAACTGCTAGATAATAGTAATAAGTGTTTAGAATCTGTGAATTTGTTAGAGCTTCATTGTCTAAGACCTGTAAGCTTACATCCTGACTTTAGTTTTAATTAAACATTATAACAAAGATTAATGGTTTCAGTTGTGCTTCTTCAATTCTTGAACTTAATTGTGATTCATTAGTAAATGAGATTCATTATTGTGCAGACCAGAGTGTAAGTGCAGTTCAACAGTTTGACTTGCATTGGTATTTCTGATTGAATATCTTTGAACACAGTTATTGATTTTTTAAAAGTTGAATTTAATATTTAATTGATTAATTATTCATTATTTTTTAATTTAATTTTACTTCCAATTTTAAACCTTTCGAATTCTGATTTGGAACTGGATTGTGATCTTGATTTTGACTCTGATTTAGATGTTGAGTTTGATTTAGGAATTCTAACTTCAATTTTGGATTCGAGATTCCTTCACATATCCAGTATTGACTAATTTTGGTACATTTACTATTTTACATCGTTCCTAAGAATCAATTTTGACACGGACGGCGCAAACATATTTGAGAGATCGTTGACCTCTCTTACACTACAGATGTATGCTAACATTTACTGCTGACCTTTGGGCAGTTTTGTGTTTGTTTTAGTCAAGGTGCGTGGTTGAGTGGATCCAGATCTGGGAAGTGAAGCAGTGGATCCCAGTTTTGGAGTCAACGACCGCACACAATACAGCACAGAGGGTGAGTTGACTTTGATTCATGTGATGACAAGCGTGCACATTCAATACACACATTTGAATACTCCTAGGCTGCATTAATTTACATTAAAGAAGCAGAGGAAGGAAGTAGGAGAACTGGTAAGTAAACTAAGCTGTGAAGTAAGGGAAGTAGGAGAACTGGTGGGAAGACTAAAATGTGAAGTAAGAGAAGTTCAGCTCAGTTTTAAAAAAAAGAAACCTTTTTAATTTTCAGGAGAGGGTGAACAAATAAGTGTTTCTAAACACAATAAAATGGACTGAGACTGATCTCTGGTCTGAGAGAATCAGTGGGACTAATACAGTTTTAAAATGGAGCTCCTAACATTTCGGCAAGTTGTGCCTTCCTCAGAGGAGAATAAAAAATGAAAGAAAGACTGGAGATATTTATACCTTCCCTAGGCGGAGCAACTAGGGAGCTTCTGATAGGCTGGAACTCCCTCTAATCAGATGGCTAAGCCGTCTCAGCTGTCTAATTGAACACCTGGCAATCAGGAGGAAACCTGTCTTAATCGGCACCAAAGGCCTGCTGGGTGTAAAACCACCAGTTAAGGGCCATCATCTCCACCCAATGAGTTTCTAATACAAGTCAAGGTACACTTTGTGGCACTGGCAGGTTAGGTTCAGGGGAAAAAAAGGGTCTGGCTGCCTTTAGGCAGTCAGAGGGCACGGGCACACAAAGTATAGGCCTTAATACCTGTAATTCTCAAGAGGGGTTTGTAATTTTTTTTCATATTTTGCAGGTGTCCTGGCGGGTCTCCTAAAGGAGGTGTCCCGCCCTCATCAGAGGAGGTAAGTCCATCATTTAGACACTCTAGGTCCCCCTAGTCTCAGTTTAACTGTGACCTCCAAGAATGGATAATAATACGTGTGACCAGTCTGTGTTTTAGCAGCATGGAAATACGTTTAAAATGATGAATAACATTGCATAATCTGTAGCCGCGCTGTGAGGAGCTAACGCTAGCTACGTGTAGCTCCGGTTTTGCGGTACTCTGTATGTAAAATAAAAGTGCTTATAAAATAAAATAACCAGTAGAGTGTGAGAGGAGACAGAGGGCGTACCAGTGGAATTAAAGTGTGGGATTTTGGTGAAACTTGTGTGTGCGTATGCTTGATTAGAAGCTCCGTTTTTGTCGTTAGCATATCCGTTAGCATAACATCAGGATAACTTCCTGTCGGCGAAAAATAGTAGAAGAAATGCAAAACGCCAGAAAACCAACTAGCGGCCAGGAGGAGTAACTGCTAGATAATAGTAATGAGTGTTTAGAATCTGTGAATTTGTTAGAGCTTCATTGTCTAAGACCTGTAAGCTTACATCCTGACTTTAGTTTTAATTAAACATTATAACAAAGATTAATGGTTTCAGTTGTGCTTCTTCAATTCTTGAACTTAATTGTGATTCATTAGTAAATGAGATTCATTATTGTGCAGACCAGAGTGTAAGTGCAGTTCAACAGTTTGACTTGCATTGGTATTTCTGATTGAATATCTTTGAACACAGTTATTGATTTTTTTTAAAGTTGAATTTAATATTTAATTGATTAATTATTCATTATTTTTTAATTTCATTTTACTTCCAATTTTAAACCTTTCGAATTCTGATTTGGAACTGGATTGTGATCTTGATTTTGACTCTGATTTAGATGTTGAGTTTGATTTAGGAATTCTAACTTCAATTTTGGATTCGAGATTCCTTCACATATCCAGTATTGACTAATTTTGGTACATTTACTATTTTACATCGTTCCTAAGAATCAATTTTGACACGGACGGCGCAAACATATTTGAGAGATCGTTGACCTCTCTTACACTACAGACGTATGCTAACATTTACTGCTGACCTTTGGGCAGTTTTGTGTTTGTTTTAGTCAAGGTGCGTGGTTGAGTGGATCCAGATCTGGGAAGTGAAGCAGTGGATCCCAGTTTTGGAGTCAATGACCGCACACAATACAGCACAGAGGGTGAGTTGACTTTGATTCATGTGATGACAAGCGTGCACATTCAATACACACATTTGAATACTCCTAGGCTGCATTAATTTACATTAAAGAAGCAGAGGAAGGAAGTAGGAGAACTGGTAAGTAAACTAAGCTGTGAAGTAAGGGAAGTAGGAGAACTGGTGGGAAGACTAAAATGTGAAGTAAGAGAAGTTCAGCTCAGTTTTAAAAAAAAGAAACCTTTTATTTTTCAGGAGAGGGTGAACAAATAAGTGTTTCTAAACACAATAAAATGGACTGAGACTGATCTCTGGTCTGAGAGAATCAGTGGGACTAATACAGTTTTAAAATGGAGCTCCTAACGTTTCGGCAAGTTGTGCCTTCCTCAGAGGAGAATAAAAAATGAAAGAGACTGGAGATATTTATACCTTCCCTAGGCGGAGCAACTAGGGAGCTTCTGATAGGCTGGAACTCCCTGTAATCAGATGGCTAAGCCGTCTCAGCTGTCTAATTGAACACCTGGCAATCAGGAGGAAACCTGTCTTAATCGGCACCAAAGGCCTGCTGGGTGTAAAACCACCAGTTAAGGGCCATCATCTCCACCCAAATGAGTTTCTAATACAAGTCAAGGTACACTTTGTGGCACTGGCAGGTTAGGTTCAGGGGAAAAAAAGGGTCTGGCTGCCTTTAGGCAGTCAGAGGGCACGGGCACACAAAGTATAGGCCTTAATACCTGTAATTCTCAAGAGGGGTTTGTAATTTTTTTTCATATTTTGCAGGTGTCCTGGCGGGTCTCCTAAAGGAGGTGTCCCCGCCCTCATCAGAGGAGGTAAGTCCATCATTTAGACACTCTAGGTCCCCCTAGTCTCAGTTTAACTGTGACCTCCAAGAATGGATAATAATACGTGTGACCAGTCTGTGTTTTAGCAGCGTGGAAATACGTTTAAAATGATGAATAACATTGCATAATCTGTAGCCGCGCTGTGAGGAGCTAACGCTAGCTACGTGTAGCTCCGGTTTTGCGGTACTCTGTATGTAAAATAAAAGTGCTTATAAAATAAAATAACCAGTAGAGTGTGAGAGGAGACAGAGGGCGTACCAGTGGAATTAAAGTGTGGGATTTTGGTGAAACTTGTGTGTGCGTATGCTTGATTAGAAGCTCCGTTTTTGTCGTTAGCATATCCGTTAGCATAACATCAGGATAACTTCCTGTCGGCGAAAAATAGTAGAAGAAATGCAAAACGCCAGAAAACCAACTAGCGGCCAGGAGGAGTAACTGCTAGATAATAGTAATAAGTGTTTAGAATCTGTGAATTTGTTAGAGCTTCATTGTCTAAGACCTGTAAGCTTACATCCTGACTTTAGTTTTAATTAAACATTATAACAAAGATTAATGGTTTCAGTTGTGCTTCTTCAATTCTTGAACTTAATTGTGATTCATTAGTAAATGAGATTCATTATTGTGCAGACCAGAGTGTAAGTGCAGTTCAACAGTTTGACTTGCATTGGTATTTCTGATTGAATATCTTTGAACACAGTTATTGATTTTTTTAAAGTTGAATTTAATATTTAATTGATTAATTATTCATTATTTTTTAATTTCATTTTACTTCCAATTTTAAACCTTTCGAATTCTGATTTGGAACTGGATTGTGATCTTGATTTTGACTCTGATTTAGATGTTGAGTTTGATTTAGGAATTCTAACTTCAATTTTGGATTCGAGATTCCTTCACATATCAAGCATTGACTAATTTTGGTACATTTACTATTTTACATCGTTCCTAAGAATCAATTTTGACACGGACGGCGCAAACATATTTGAGAGATCGTTGACCTCTCTTACACTACAGACGTATGCTAACATTTACTGCTGACCTTTGGGCAGTTTTGTGTTTGTTTTAGTCAAGGTGCGTGGTTGAGTGGATCCAGATCTGGGAAGTGAAGCAGTGGATCCCAGTTTTGGAGTCAACGACCGCACACAATACAGCACAGAGGGTGAGTTGACTTTGATTCATGTGATGACAAGCGTGCACATTCAATACACACATTTGAATACTCCTAGGCCGCATTAATTTACATTAAAGAAGCAGAGGAAGGAAGTAGGAGAACTGGTAAGTAAACTAAGCTGTGAAGTAAGGGAAGTAGGAGAACTGGTGGGAAGACTAAAATGTGAAGTAAGAGAAGTTCAGCTGTTTTTTAAAAAAGAAACCTTTTATTTTTCAGGAGAGGGTGAACAAATAAGTGTTTCTAAACACAATAAAATGGACTGAGACTGATCTCTGGTCTGAGAGAATCAGTGGGACTAATACAGTTTTAAAATGGAGCTCCTAACGTTTCGGCAAGTTGTGCCTTCCTCAGAGGAGAATAAAAAATGAAAGAAAGACTGGAGATATTTATACCTTCCCTAGGCGGAGCAACTAGGGAGCTTCTGATAGGCTGGAACTCCCTCTAATCAGATGGCTAAGCCGTCTCAGCTGTCTAATTGAACACCTGGCAATCAGGAGGAAACCTGTCTTAATCGGCACCAAAGGCCTGCTGGGTGTAAAACCACCAGTTAAGGGCCATCATCTCCACCCAATGAGTTTCTAATACAAGTCAAGGTACACTTTGTGGCACTGGCAGGTTAGGTTCAGGGGAAAAAAAGGGTCTGGCTGCCTTTAGGCAGTCAGAGGGCACGGGCACACAAAGTATAGGCCTTAATACCTGTAATTCTCAAGAGGGGTTTGTAATTTTTTTTCATATTTTGCAGGTGTCCTGGCGGGTCTCCTAAAGGAGGTGTCCCCGCCCTCATCAGAGGAGGTAAGTCCATCATTTAGACACTCTAGGTCCCCCTAGTCTCAGTTTAACTGTGACCTCCAAGAATGGATAATAATACGTGTGACCAGTCTGTGTTTTAGCAGCGTGGAAATACGTTTAAAATGATGAATAACATTGCATAATCTGTAGCCGCGCTGTGAGGAGCTAACGCTAGCTACGTGTAGCTCCGGTTTTGCGGTACTCTGTATGTAAAATAAAAGTGCTTATAAAATAAAATAACCAGTAGAGTGTGAGAGGAGACAGAGGGCGTACCAGTGGAATTAAAGTGTGGGATTTTGGTGAAACTTGTGTGTGTATGCTTGATTAGAAGCTCCGTTTTTGTCGTTAGCATATCCGTTAGCATAACATCAGGATAACTTCCTGTCGGCGAAAAATAGTAGAAGAAATGCAAAACGCCAGAAAACCAACTAGCGGCCAGGAGGAGTAACTGCTAGATAATAGTAATGAGTGTTTAGAATCTGTGAATTTGTTAGAGCTTCATTGTCTAAGACCTGTAAGCTTACATCCTGACTTTAGTTTTAATTAAACATTATAACAAAGATTAATGGTTTCAGTTGTGCTTCTTCAATTCTTGAACTTAATTGTGATTCATTAGTAAATGAGATTCATTATTGTGCAGACCAGAGTGTAAGTGCAGTTCAACAGTTTGACTTGCATTGGTATTTCTGATTGAATATCTTTGAACACAGTTATTGATTTTTTTTAAAGTTGAATTTAATATTTAATTGATTAATTATTCATTATTTTTTAATTTCATTTTACTTCCAATTTTAAACCTTTCGAATTCTGATTTGGAACTGGATTGTGATCTTGATTTTGACTCTGATTTAGATGTTGAGTTTGATTTAGGAATTCTAACTTCAATTTTGGATTCGAGATTCCTTCACATATCAAGCATTGACTAATTTTGGTACATTTACTATTTTACATCGTTCCTAAGAATCAATTTTGACACGGACGGCGCAAACATATTTGAGAGATCGTTGACCTCTCTTACACTACAGACGTATGCTAACATTTACTGCTGGCCTTTGGGCAGTTTTGTGTTTGTTTTAGTCAAGGTGCGTGGTTGAGTGGATCCAGATCTGGGAAGTGAAGCAGTGGATCCCAGTTTTGGAGTCAACGACCGCACACAATACAGCACAGAGGGTGAGTTGACTTTGATTCATGTGATGACAAGCGTGCACATTCAATACACACATTTGAATACTCCTAGGCCGCATTAATTTACATTAAAGAAGCAGAGGAAGGAAGTAGGAGAACTGGTAAGTAAACTAAGCTGTGAAGTAAGGGAAGTAGGAGAACTGGTGGGAAGACTAAAATGTGAAGTAAGAGAAGTTCAGCTCAGTTTTTTAAAAAAGAAACCTTTTATTTTTCAGGAGAGGGTGAACAAATAAGTGTTTCTAAACACAATAAAATGGACTGAGACTGATCTCTGGTCTGAGAGAATCAGTGGGACTAATACAGTTTTAAAATGGAGCTCCTAACGTTTCGGCAAGTTGTGCCTTCCTCAGAGGAGAATAAAAAATGAAAGAAAGACTGGAGATATTTATACCTTCCCTAGGCGGAGCAACTAGGGAGCTTCTGATAGGCTGGAACTCCCTCTAATCAGATGGCTAAGCCGTCTCAGCTGTCTAATTGAACACCTGGCAATCAGGAGGAAACCTGTCTTAATCGGCACCAAAGGCCTGCTGGGTGTAAAACCACCAGTTAAGGGCCATCATCTCCACCCAATGAGTTTCTAATACAAGTCAAGGTACACTTTGTGGCACTGGCAGGTTAGGTTCAGGGGAAAAAAAGGGTCTGGCTGCCTTTAGGCAGTCAGAGGGCACGGGCACACAAAGTATAGGCCTTAATACCTGTAATTCTCAAGAGGGGTTTGTAATTCTTTTTCATATTTTGCAGGTGTCCTGGCGGGTCTCCTAAAGGAGGTGTCCCCGCCCTCATCAGAGGAGGTAAGTCCATCATTTAGACACTCTAGGACCCCCTAGTCTCAGTTTAACTGTGACCTCCAAGAATGGATAATAATACGTGTGACCAGTCTGTGTTTTAGCAGCGTGGAAATACGTTTAAAATGATGAATAACATTGCATAATCTGTAGCCGCGCTGTGAGGAGCTAACGCTAGCTACGTGTAGCTCCGGTTTTGCGGTACTCTGTATGTAAAATAAAAGTGCTTATAAAATAAAATAACCAGTAGAGTGTGAGAGGAGACAGAGGGCGTACCAGTGGAATTAAAGTGTGGGATTTTGGTGAAACTTGTGTGTATGCTTGATTAGAAGCTCCGTTTTTGTCGTTAGCATATCCGTTAGCATAACATCAGGATAACTTCCTGTCGGCGAAAAATAGTAGAAGAAATGCAAAACGCCAGAAAACCAACTAGCGGCCAGGAGGAGTAACTGCTAGATAATAGTAATGAGTGTTTAGAATCTGTGAATTTGTTAGAGCTTCATTGTCTAAGACCTGTAAGCTTACATCCTGACTTTAGTTTTAATTAAACATTATAACAAAGATTAATGGTTTCAGTTGTGCTTCTTCAATTCTTGAACTTAATTGTGATTCATTAGTAAATGAGATTCATTATTGTGCAGACCAGAGTGTAAGTGCAGTTCAACAGTTTGACTTGCATTGGTATTTCTGATTGAATATCTTTGAACACAGTTATTGATTTTTTTAAAGTTGAATTTAATATTTAATTGATTAATTATTCATTATTTTTTAATTTCATTTTACTTCCAATTTTAAACCTTTCGAATTCTGATTTGGAACTGGATTGTGATCTTGATTTTGACTCTGATTTAGATGTTGAGTTTGATTTAGGAATTCTAACTTCAATTTTGGATTCGAGATTCCTTCACATATCCAGTATTGACTAATTTTGGTACATTTACTATTTTACATCGTTCCTAAGAATCAATTTTGACACGGACGGCGCAAACATATTTGAGAGATCGTTGACCTCTCTTACACTACAGACGTATGCTAACATTTACTGCTGACCTTTGGGCAGTTTTGTGTTTGTTTTAGTCAAGGTGCATGGTTGAGTGGATCCAGATCTGGGAAGTGAAGCAGTGGATCCCAGTTTTGGAGTCAATGACCGCACACAATACAGCACAGAGGGTGAGTTGACTTTGATTCATGTGATGACAAGCGTGCACATTCAATACACACATTTGAATACTCCTAGGCTGCATTAATTTACATTAAAGAAGCAGAGGAAGGAAGTAGGAGAACTGGTAAGTAAACTAAGCTGTGAAGTAAGGGAAGTAGGAGAACTGGTGGGAAGACTAAAATGTGAAGTAAGAGAAGTTCAGCTCAGTTTTAAAAAAAAGAAACCTTTTATTTTTCAGGAGAGGGTGAACAAATAAGTGTTTCTAAACACAATAAAATGGACTGAGACTGATCTCTGGTCTGAGAGAATCAGTGGGACTAATACAGTTTTAAAATGGAGCTCCTAACGTTTCGGCAAGTTGTGCCTTCCTCAGAGGAGAATAAAAAATGAAAGAAAGACTGGAGATATTTATACCTTCCCTAGGCGGAGCAACTAGGGAGCTTCTGATAGGCTGGAACTCCCTGTAATCAGATGGCTAAGCCGTCTCAGCTGTCTAATTGAACACCTGGCAATCAGGAGGAAACCTGTCTTAATCGGCACCAAAGGCCTGCTGGGTGTAAAACCACCAGTTAAGGGCCATCATCGCCACCCAAATGAGTTTCTAATACAAGTCAAGGTACACTTTGTGGCACTGGCAGGTTAGGTTCAGGGGAAAAAAAGGGTCTGGCTGCCTTTAGGCAGTCAGAGGGCACGGGCACACAAAGTATAGGCCTTAATACCTGTAATTCTCAAGAGGGGTTTGTAATTTTTTTTCATATTTTGCAGGTGTCCTGGCGGGTCTCCTAAAGGAGGTGTCCCCGCCCTCATCAGAGGAGGTAAGTCCATCATTTAGACACTCTAGGTCCCCCTAGTCTCAGTTTAACTGTGACCTCCAAGAATGGATAATAATACGTGTGACCAGTCTGTGTTTTAGCAGCGTGGAAATACGTTTAAAATGATGAATAACATTGCATAATCTGTAGCCGCGCTGTGAGGAGCTAACGCTAGCTACGTGTAGCTCCGGTTTTGCGGTACTCTGTATGTAAAATAAAAGTGCTTATAAAATAAAATAACCAGTAGAGTGTGAGAGGAGACAGAGGGCGTACCAGTGGAATTAAAGTGTGGGATTTTGGTGAAACTTGTGTGTGCGTATGCTTGATTAGAAGCTCCGTTTTTGTCGTTAGCATATCCGTTAGCATAACATCAGGATAACTTCCTGTCGGCGAAAAATAGTAGAAGAAATGCAAAACGCCAGAAAACCAACTAGCGGCCAGGAGGAGTAACTGCTAGATAATAGTAATAAGTGTTTAGAATCTGTGAATTTGTTAGAGCTTCATTGTCTAAGACCTGTAAGCTTACATCCTGACTTTAGTTTTAATTAAACATTATAACAAAGATTAATGGTTTCAGTTGTGCTTCTTCAATTCTTGAACTTAATTGTGATTCATTAGTAAATGAGATTCATTATTGTGCAGACCAGAGTGTAAGTGCAGTTCAACAGTTTGACTTGCATTGGTATTTCTGATTGAATATCTTTGAACACAGTTATTGATTTTTTTAAAGTTGAATTTAATATTTAATTGATTAATTATTCATTATTTTTTAATTTCATTTTACTTCCAATTTTAAACCTTTCGAATTCTGATTTGGAACTGGATTGTGATCTTGATTTTGACTCTGATTTAGATGTTGAGTTTGATTTAGGAATTCTAACTTCAATTTTGGATTCGAGATTCCTTCACATATCAAGCATTGACTAATTTTGGTACATTTACTATTTTACATCGTTCCTAAGAATCAATTTTGACACGGACGGCGCAAACATATTTGAGAGATCGTTGACCTCTCTTACACTACAGACGTATGCTAACATTTACTGCTGACCTTTGGGCAGTTTTGTGTTTGTTTTAGTCAAGGTGCGTGGTTGAGTGGATCCAGATCTGGGAAGTGAAGCAGTGGATCCCAGTTTTGGAGTCAACGACCGCACACAATACAGCACAGAGGGTGAGTTGACTTTGATTCATGTGATGACAAGCGTGCACATTCAATACACACATTTGAATACTCCTAGGCTGCATTAATTTACATTAAAGAAGCAGAGGAAGGAAGTAGGAGAACTGGTAAGTAAACTAAGCTGTGAAGTAAGGGAAGTAGGAGAACTGGTGGGAAGACTAAAATGTGAAGTAAGAGAAGTTCAGCTCAGTTTTAAAAAAAAGAAACCTTTTATTTTTCAGGAGAGGGTGAACAAATAAGTGTTTCTAAACACAATAAAATGGACTGAGACTGATCTCTGGTCTGAGAGAATCAGTGGGACTAATACAGTTTTAAAATGGAGCTCCTAACGTTTCGGCAAGTTGTGCCTTCCTCAGAGGAGAATAAAAAATGAAAGAGACTGGAGATATTTATACCTTCCCTAGGCGGAGCAACTAGGGAGCTTCTGATAGGCTGGAACTCCCTGTAATCAGATGGCTAAGCCGTCTCAGCTGTCTAATTGAACACCTGGCAATCAGGAGGAAACCTGTCTTAATCGGCACCAAAGGCCTGCTGGGTGTAAAACCACCAGTTAAGGGCCATCATCGCCACCCAAATGAGTTTCTAATACAAGTCAAGGTACACTTTGTGGCACTGGCAGGTTAGGTTCAGGGGGAAAAAAGGGTCTGGCTGCCTTTAGGCAGTCAGAGGGCACGGGCACACAAAGTATAGGCCTTAATACCTGTAATTCTCAAGAGGGGTTTGTAATTTTTTTTCATATTTTGCAGGTGTCCTGGCGGGTCTCCTAAAGGAGGTGTCCCCGCCCTCATCAGAGGAGGTAAGTCCATCATTTAGACACTCTAGGTCCCCCTAGTCTCAGTTTAACTGTGACCTCCAAGAATGGATAATAATACGTGTGACCAGTCTGTGTTTTAGCAGCGTGGAAATACGTTTAAAATGATGAATAACATTGCATAATCTGTAGCCGCGCTGTGAGGAGCTAACGCTAGCTACGTGTAGCTCCGGTTTTGCGGTACTCTGTATGTAAAATAAAAGTGCTTATAAAATAAAATAACCAGTAGAGTGTGAGAGGAGACAGAGGGCGTACCAGTGGAATTAAAGTGTGGGATTTTGGTGAAACTTGTGTGTGCGTATGCTTGATTAGAAGCTCCGTTTTTGTCGTTAGCATATCCGTTAGCATAACATCAGGATAACTTCCTGTCGGCGAAAAATAGTAGAAGAAATGCAAAACGCCAGAAAACCAACTAGCGGCCAGGAGGAGTAACTGCTAGATAATAGTAATGAGTGTTTAGAATCTGTGAATTTGTTAGAGCTTCATTGTCTAAGACCTGTAAGCTTACATCCTGACTTTAGTTTTAATTAAACATTATAACAAAGATTAATGGTTTCAGTTGTGCTTCTTCAATTCTTGAACTTAATTGTGATTCATTAGTAAATGAGATTCATTATTGTGCAGACCAGAGTGTAAGTGCAGTTCAACAGTTTGACTTGCATTGGTATTTCTGATTGAATATCTTTGAACACAGTTATTGATTTTTTTAAAGTTGAATTTAATATTTAATTGATTAATTATTCATTTTTTAATTTCATTTTACTTCCAATTTTAAACCTTTCGAATTCTGATTTCGAACTGGATTGTGATCTTGATTTTGACTCTGATTTAGATGTTGAGTTTGATTTAGGAATTCTAACTTCAATTTTGGATTCGAGATTCCTTCACATATCCAGTATTGACTAATTTTGGTACATTTACTATTTTACATCGTTCCTAAGAATCAATTTTGACACGGACGGCGCAAACATATTTGAGAGATCGTTGACCTCTCTTACACTACAGACGTATGCTAACATTTACTGCTGACCTTTGGGCAGTTTTGTGTTTGTTTTAGTCAAGGTGCGTGGTTGAGTGGATCCAGATCTGGGAAGTGAAGCAGTGGATCCCAGTTTTGGAGTCAACGACCGCACACAATACAGCACAGAGGGTGAGTTGACTTTGATTCATGTGATGACAAGCGTGCACATTCAATACACACATTTGAATACTCCTAGGCTGCATTAATTTACATTAAAGAAGCAGAGGAAGGAAGTAGGAGAACTGGTAAGTAAACTAAGCTGTGAAGTAAGGGAAGTAGGAGAACTGGTGGGAAGACTAAAATGTGAAGTAAGAGAAGTTCAGCTCAGTTTAAAAAAAAAGAAACCTTTTATTTTTCAGGAGAGGGTGAACAAATAAGTGTTTCTAAACACAATAAAATGGACTGAGACTGATCTCTGGTCTGAGAGAATCAGTGGGACTAATACAGTTTTAAAATGGAGCTCCTAACGTTTCGGCAAGTTGTGCCTTCCTCAGAGGTGAATAAAAAATGAAAGAAAGACTGGAGATATTTATACCTTCCCTAGGCGGAGCAACTAGGGAGCTTCTGATAGGCTGGAACTCCCTGTAATCAGATGGCTAAGCCGTCTCAGCTGTCTAATTGAACACCTGGCAATCAGGAGGAAACCTGTCTTAATCGGCACCAAAGGCCTGCTGGGTGTAAAACCACCAGTTAAGGGGCATCATCTCCACCCAATGAGTTTCTAATGCAAGTCAAGGTACACTTTGTGGCACTGGCAGGTTAGGTTCAGGGGAAAAAAAGGGTCTGGCTGCCTTTAGGCAGTCAGAGGGCACGGGCACACAAAGTATAGGCCTTAATACCTGTAATTCTCAAGAGGGGTTTGTAATTTTTTTTCATATTTTGCAGGTGTCCTGGCGGGTCTCCTAAAGGAGGTGTCCCCGCCCTCATCAGAGGAGGTAAGTCCATCATTTAGACACTCTAGGTCCCCCTAGTCTCAGTTTAACTGTGACCTCCAAGAATGGATAATAATACGTGTGACCAGTCTGTGTTTTAGCAGCGTGGAAATACGTTTAAAATGATGAATAACATTGCATAATCTGTAGCCGCGCTGTGAGGAGCTAACGCTAGCTACGTGTATCTCCGGTTTTGCGGTACTCTGTATGTAAAATAAAAGTGCTTATCAAATAAAATAACCAGTAGAGTGTGAGAGGAGACAGAGGGCGTACCAGTGGAATTAAAGTGTGGGATTTTGGTGAAACTTGTGTGTGTGTATGCTTGATTAGAAGCTCCGTTTTTGTCGTTAGCATATCCGTTGCATTAACATCAGGATAACTTCCTGTCGGCGAAAAATAGTAGAAGAAATGCAAAACGCCAGAAAACCAACTAGCGGCCAGGAGGAGTAACTGCTAGATAATAGTAATGAGTGTTTAGAGTCTGTGAATTTGTTAGAGCTTCATTGTCTAAGACCTGTAAACTTACATCCTGACTTTAGTTTTAATTAAACATTATAACAAAGATTAATGGTTTCAGTTGTGCTTCTTCAATTCTTGAACTTAATTGTGATTCATTAGTAAATGAGATTCATTATTGTGCAGACCAGAGTGTAAGTGCAGTTCAACAGTTTGACTTGCATTGGTATTTCTGATTGAATATCTTTGAACACAGTTATTGATTTTTTTAAAGTTGAATTTAATATTTAATTGATTAATTATTCATTATTTTTTAATTTCATTTTACTTCCAATTTTAAACCTTTCGAATTCTGATTTGGAACTGGATTGTGATCTTGATTTTGACTCTGATTTAGATGTTGAGTTTGATTTAGGAATTCTAACTTCAATTTTGGATTCGAGATTCCTTCACATATCCAGTATTGACTAATTTTGGTACATTTACTATTTTACATCGTTCCTAAGAATCAATTTTGACACGGACGGCGCAAACATATTTGAGAGATCGTTGACCTCTCTTACACTACAGACGTATGCTAACATTTACTGCTGACCTTTGGGCAGTTTTGTGTTTGTTTTAGTCAAGGTGCGTGGTTGAGTGGATCCAGATCTGGGAAGTGAAGCAGTGGATCCCAGTTTTGGGGTCAACGACCGCACACAATACAGCACAGAGGGTGAGTTGACTTTGATTCATGTGATGACAAGCGTGCACATTCAATACACACATTTGAATACTCCTAGGCTGCATTAATTTACATTAAAGAAGCAGAGGAAGGAAGTAGGAGAACTGGTAAGTAAACTAAGCTGTGAAGTAAGGGAAGTAGGAGAACTGGTGGGAAGACTAAAATGTGAAGTAAGAGAAGTTCAGCTCAGTTTAAAAAAAAAAGAAACCTTTTATTTTTCAGGAGAGGGTGAACAAATAAGTGTTTCTAAACACAATAAAATGGACTGAGACTGATCTCTGGTCTGAGAGAATCAGTGGGACTAATACAGTTTTAAAATGGAGCTCCTAACGTTTCGGCAAGTTGTGCCTTCCTCAGAGGAGAATAAAAAATGAAAGCAAGACTGGAGATATTTATACCTTCCCTAGGCGGAGCAACTAGGGAGCTTCTGATAGGCTGGAACTCCCTCTAATCAGATGGCTAAGCCGTCTCAGCTGTCTAATTGAACACCTGGCAATCAGGAGGAAACCTGTCTTAATCGGCACCAAAGGCCTGCTGGGTGTAAAACCACCAGTTAAGGGCCATCATCTCCACCCAATGAGTTTCTAATACAAGTCAAGGTACACTTTGTGGCACTGGCAGGTTAGGTTCAGGGGAAAAAAAGGGTCTGGCTGCCTTTAGGCAGTCAGAGGGCACGGGCACACAAAGTATAGGCCTTAATACCTGTAATTCTCAAGAGGGGTTTGTAATTTTTTTTCATATTTTGCAGGTGTCCTGGCGGGTCTCCTAAAGGAGGTGTCCCCGCCCTCATCAGAGGAGGTAAGTCCATCATTTAGACACTCTAGGTCCCCCTAGTCTCAGTTTAACTGTGACCTCCAAGAATGGATAATAATACGTGTGACCAGTCTGTGTTTTAGCAGCGTGGAAATACGTTTAAAATGATGAATAACATTGCATAATCTGTAGCCGCGCTGTGAGGAGCTAACGCTAGCTACGCGTAGCTCCGGTTTTGCGGTACTCTGTATGTAAGATAAAAGTGCTTATAAAATAAAATAACCAGTAGAGTGAGAGAGGAGACAGAGGGCGTACCAGTGGAATTAAAGTGTGGGATTTTGGTGAAACTTGTGTGTATGCTTGATTAGAAGCTCCGTTTTTGTCGTTAGCATATCCGTTAGCATAACATCAGGATAACTTCCTGTCGGCGAAAAATAGTAGAAGAAATGCAAAACGCCAGAAAACCAACTAGCGGCCAGGAGGAGTAACTGCTAGATAATAGTAATGAGTGTTTAGAATCTGTGAATTTGTTAGAGCTTCATTGTCTAAGACCTGTAAGCTTACATCCTGACTTTAGTTTTAATTAAACATTATAACAAAGATTAATGGTTTCAGTTGTGCTTCTTCAATTCTTGAACTTAATTGTGATTCATTAGTAAATGAGATTCATTATTGTGCAGACCAGAGTGTAAGTGCAGTTCAACAGTTTGACTTGCATTGGTATTTCTGATTGAATATCTTTGAACACAGTTATTGATTTTTTTAAAGTTGAATTTAATATTTAATTGATTAATTATTCATTATTTTTTAATTTCATTTTACTTCCAATTTTAAACCTTTCGAATTCTGATTTGGAACTGGATTGTGATCTTGATTTTGACTCTGATTTAGATGTTGAGTTTGATTTAGGAATTCTAACTTCAATTTTGGATTCGAGATTCCTTCACATATCCAGTATTGACTAATTTTGGTACATTTACTATTTTACATCGTTCCTAAGAATCAATTTTGACACGGACGGCGCAAACATATTTGAGAGATCGTTGACCTTTCTTACACTACAGACGTATGCTAACATTTACTGCTGACCTTTGGGCAGTTTTGTGTTTGTTTTAGTCAAGGTGCGTGGTTGAGTGGATCCAGATCTGGGAAGTGAAGCAGTGGATCCCAGTTTTGGAGTCAACGACCGCACACAATACAGCACAGAGGGTGAGTTGACTTTGATTCATGTGATGACAAGCGTGCACATTCAATACACACATTTGAATACTCCTAGGCTGCATTAATTTACATTAAAGAAGCAGAGGAAGGAAGTAGGAGAACTGGTAAGTAAACTAAGCTGTGAAGTAAGGGAAGTAGGAGAACTGGTGGGAAGACTAAAATGTGAAGTAAGAGAAGTTCAGCTCAGTTTTTAAAAAAGAAACCTTTTATTTTTCAGGAGAGGGTGAACAAATAAGTGTTTCTAAACACAATAAAATGGACTGAGACTGATCTCTGGTCTGAGAGAATCAGTGGGACTAATACAGTTTTAAAATGGAGCTCCTAACGTTTCGGCAAGTTGTGCCTTCCTCAGAGGAGAATAAAAAATGAAAGAAAGACTGGAGATATTTATACCTTCCCTAGGCGGAGCAACTAGGGAGCTTCTGATAGGCTGGAACTCCCTCTAATCAGATGGCTAAGCCGTCTCAGCTGTCTAATTGAACACCTGGCAATCAGGAGGAAACCTGTCTTAATCGGCACCAAAGGCCTGCTGGGTGTAAAACCACCAGTTAAGGGCCATCATCTCCACCCAATGAGTTTCTAATACAAGTCAAGGTACACTTTGTGGCACTGGCAGGTTAGGTTCAGGGGGAAAAAAGGGTCTGGCTGCCTTTAGGCAGTCAGAGGGCACGGGCACACAAAGTATAGGCCTTAATACCTGTAATTCTCAAGAGGGGTTTGTAATTTTTTTTCATATTTTGCAGGTGTCCTGGCGGGTCTCCTAAAGGAGGTGTCCCCGCCCTCATCAGAGGAGGTAAGTCCATCATTTAGACACTCTAGGTCCCCCTAGTCTCAGTTTAACTGTGACCTCCAAGAATGGATAATAATACGTGTGACCAGTCTGTGTTTTAGCAGCGTGGAAATACGTTTAAAATGATGAATAACATTGCATAATCTGTAGCCGCGCTGTGAGGAGCTAACGCTAGCTACGTGTAGCTCCGGTTTTGCGGTACTCTGTATGTAAAATAAAAGTGCTTATAAAATAAAATAACCAGTAGAGTGTGAGAGGAGACAGAGGGCGTACCAGTGGAATTAAAGTGTGGGATTTTGGTGAAACTTGTGTGTGCGTATGCTTGATTAGAAGCTCCGTTTTTGTCGTTAGCATATCCGTTAGCATAACATCAGGATAACTTCCTGTCGGCGAAAAATAGTAGAAGAAATGCAAAACGCCAGAAAACCAACTAGCGGCCAGGAGGAGTAACTACTAGATAATAGTAATAAGTGTTTAGAATCTGTGAATTTGTTAGAGCTTCATTGTCTAAGACCTGTAAGCTTACATCCTGACTTTAGTTTTAATTAAACATTATAACAAAGATTAATGGTTTCAGTTGTGCTTCTTCAATTCTTGAACTTAATTGTGATTCATTAGTAAATGAGATTCATTATTGTGCAGACCAGAGTGTAAGTGCAGTTCAACAGTTTGACTTGCATTGGTATTTCTGATTGAATATCTTTGAACACAGTTATTGATTTTTTTAAAGTTGAATTTAATATTTAATTGATTAATTATTCATTATTTTTTAATTTCATTTTACTTCCAATTTTAAACCTTTCGAATTCTGATTTGGAACTGGATTGTGATCTTGATTTTGACTCTGATTTAGATGTTGAGTTTGATTTAGGAATTCTAACTTCAATTTTGGATTCGAGATTCCTTCACATATCCAGTATTGACTAATTTTGGTACATTTACTATTTTACATCGTTCCTAAGAATCAATTTTGACACGGACGGCGCAAACATATTTGAGAGATCGTTGACCTTTCTTACACTACAGACGTATGCTAACATTTACTGCTGACCTTTGGGCAGTTTTGTGTTTGTTTTAGTCAAGGTGCGTGGTTGAGTGGATCCAGATCTGGGAAGTGAAGCAGTGGATCCCAGTTTTGGAGTCAACGACCGCACACAATACAGCACAGAGGGTGAGTTGACTTTGATTCATGTGATGACAAGCGTGCACATTCAATACACACATTTGAATACTCCTAGGCTGCATTAATTTACATTAAAGAAGCAGAGGAAGGAAGTAGGAGAACTGGTAAGTAAACTAAGCTGTGAAGTAAGGGAAGTAGGAGAACTGGTGGGAAGACTAAAATGTGAAGTAAGAGAAGTTCAGCTCAGTTTTTAAAAAAGAAACCTTTTATTTTTCAGGAGAGGGTGAACAAATAAGTGTTTCTAAACACAATAAAATGGACTGAGACTGATCTCTGGTCTGAGAGAATCAGTGGGACTAATACAGTTTTAAAATGGAGCTCCTAACGTTTCGGCAAGTTGTGCCTTCCTCAGAGGAGAATAAAAAATGAAAGAAAGACTGGAGATATTTATACCTTCCCTAGGCGGAGCAACTAGGGAGCTTCTGATAGGCTGGAACTCCCTCTAATCAGATGGCTAAGCCGTCTCAGCTGTCTAATTGAACACCTGGCAATCAGGAGGAAACCTGTCTTAATCGGCACCAAAGGCCTGCTGGGTGTAAAACCACCAGTTAAGGGCCATCATCTCCACCCAATGAGTTTCTAATACAAGTCAAGGTACACTTTGTGGCACTGGCAGGTTAGGTTCAGGGGGAAAAAAGGGTCTGGCTGCCTTTAGGCAGTCAGAGGGCACGGGCACACAAAGTATAGGCCTTAATACCTGTAATTCTCAAGAGGGGTTTGTAATTTTTTTTCATATTTTGCAGGTGTCCTGGCGGGTCTCCTAAAGGAGGTGTCCCCGCCCTCATCAGAGGAGGTAAGTCCATCATTTAGACACTCTAGGTCCCCCTAGTCTCAGTTTAACTGTGACCTCCAAGAATGGATAATAATACGTGTGACCAGTCTGTGTTTTAGCAGCGTGGAAATACGTTTAAAATGATGAATAACATTGCATAATCTGTAGCCGCGCTGTGAGGAGCTAACGCTAGCTACGTGTAGCTCCGGTTTTGCGGTACTCTGTATGTAAAATAAAAGTGCTTATAAAATAAAATAACCAGTAGAGTGTGAGAGGAGACAGAGGGCGTACCAGTGGAATTAAAGTGTGGGATTTTGGTGAAACTTGTGTGTGCGTATGCTTGATTAGAAGCTCCGTTTTTGTCGTTAGCATATCCGTTAGCATAACATCAGGATAACTTCCTGTCGGCGAAAAATAGTAGAAGAAATGCAAAACGCCAGAAAACCAACTAGCGGCCAGGAGGAGTAACTACTAGATAATAGTAATAAGTGTTTAGAATCTGTGAATTTGTTAGAGCTTCATTGTCTAAGACCTGTAAGCTTACATCCTGACTTTAGTTTTAATTAAACATTATAACAAAGATTAATGGTTTCAGTTGTGCTTCTTCAATTCTTGAACTTAATTGTGATTCATTAGTAAATGAGATTCATTATTGTGCAGACCAGAGTGTAAGTGCAGTTCAACAGTTTGACTTGCATTGGTATTTCTGATTGAATATCTTTGAACACAGTTATTGATTTTTTTAAAGTTGAATTTAATATTTAATTGATTAATTATTCATTATTTTTTAATTTCATTTTACTTCCAATTTTAAACCTTTCGAATTCTGATTTGGAACTGGATTGTGATCTTGATTTTGACTCTGATTTAGATGTTGAGTTTGATTTAGGAATTCTAACTTCAATTTTGGATTCGAGATTCCTTCACATATCCAGTATTGACTAATTTTGGTACATTTACTATTTTACATCGTTCCTAAGAATCAATTTTGACACGGACGGCGCAAACATATTTGAGAGATCGTTGACCTTTCTTACACTACAGACGTATGCTAACATTTACTGCTGACCTTTGGGCAGTTTTGTGTTTGTTTTAGTCAAGGTGCGTGGTTGAGTGGATCCAGATCTGGGAAGTGAAGCAGTGGATCCCAGTTTTGGAGTCAACGACCGCACACAATACAGCACAGAGGGTGAGTTGACTTTGATTCATGTGATGACAAGCGTGCACATTCAATACACACATTTGAATACTCCTAGGCTGCATTAATTTACATTAAAGAAGCAGAGGAAGGAAGTAGGAGAACTGGTAAGTAAACTAAGCTGTGAAGTAAGGGAAGTAGGAGAACTGGTGGGAAGACTAAAATGTGAAGTAAGAGAAGTTCAGCTCAGTTTTTAAAAAAGAAACCTTTTATTTTTCAGGAGAGGGTGAACAAATAAGTGTTTCTAAACACAATAAAATGGACTGAGACTGATCTCTGGTCTGAGAGAATCAGTGGGACTAATACAGTTTTAAAATGGAGCTCCTAACGTTTCGGCAAGTTGTGCCTTCCTCAGAGGAGAATAAAAAATGAAAGAAAGACTGGAGATATTTATACCTTCCCTAGGCGGAGCAACTAGGGAGCTTCTGATAGGCTGGAACTCCCTCTAATCAGATGGCTAAGCCGTCTCAGCTGTCTAATTGAACACCTGGCAATCAGGAGGAAACCTGTCTTAATCGGCACCAAAGGCCTGCTGGGTGTAAAACCACCAGTTAAGGGCCATCATCTCCACCCAATGAGTTTCTAATACAAGTCAAGGTACACTTTGTGGCACTGGCAGGTTAGGTTCAGGGGGAAAAAAGGGTCTGGCTGCCTTTAGGCAGTCAGAGGGCACGGGCACACAAAGTATAGGCCTTAATACCTGTAATTCTCAAGAGGGGTTTGTAATTTTTTTTCATATTTTGCAGGTGTCCTGGCGGGTCTCCTAAAGGAGGTGTCCCCGCCCTCATCAGAGGAGGTAAGTCCATCATTTAGACACTCTAGGTCCCCCTAGTCTCAGTTTAACTGTGACCTCCAAGAATGGATAATAATACGTGTGACCAGTCTGTGTTTTAGCAGCGTGGAAATACGTTTAAAATGATGAATAACATTGCATAATCTGTAGCCGCGCTGTGAGGAGCTAACGCTAGCTACGTGTAGCTCCGGTTTTGCGGTACTCTGTATGTAAAATAAAAGTGCTTATAAAATAAAATAACCAGTAGAGTGTGAGAGGAGACAGAGGGCGTACCAGTGGAATTAAAGTGTGGGATTTTGGTGAAACTTGTGTGTGCGTATGCTTGATTAGAAGCTCCGTTTTTGTCGTTAGCATATCCGTTAGCATAACATCAGGATAACTTCCTGTCGGCGAAAAATAGTAGAAGAAATGCAAAACGCCAGAAAACCAACTAGCGGCCAGGAGGAGTAACTGCTAGATAATAGTAATAAGTGTTTAGAATCTGTGAATTTGTTAGAGCTTCATTGTCTAAGACCTGTAAGCTTACATCCTGACTTTAGTTTTAATTAAACATTATAACAAAGATTAATGGTTTCAGTTGTGCTTCTTCAATTCTTGAACTTAATTGTGATTCATTAGTAAATGAGATTCATTATTGTGCAGACCAGAGTGTAAGTGCAGTTCAACAGTTTGACTTGCATTGGTATTTCTGATTGAATATCTTTGAACACAGTTATTGATTTTTTTAAAGTTGAATTTAATATTTAATTGATTAATTATTCATTATTTTTTAATTTCATTTTACTTCCAATTTTAAACCTTTCGAATTCTGATTTGGAACTGGATTGTGATCTTGATTTTGACTCTGATTTAGATGTTGAGTTTGATTTAGGAATTCTAACTTCAATTTTGGATTCGAGATTCCTTCACATATCAAGCATTGACTAATTTTGGTACATTTACTATTTTACATCGTTCCTAAGAATCAATTTTGACACGGACGGCGCAAACATATTTGAGAGATCGTTGACCTCTCTTACACTACAGACGTATGCTAACATTTACTGCTGACCTTTGGGCAGTTTTGTGTTTGTTTTAGTCAAGGTGCGTGGTTGAGTGGATCCAGATCTGGGAAGTGAAGCAGTGGATCCCAGTTTTGGAGTCAACGACCGCACACAATACAGCACAGAGGGTGAGTTGACTTTGATTCATGTGATGACAAGCGTGCACATTCAATACACACATTTGAATACTCCTAGGCCGCATTAATTTACATTAAAGAAGCAGAGGAAGGAAGTAGGAGAACTGGTAAGTAAACTAAGCTGTGAAGTAAGGGAAGTAGGAGAACTGGTGGGAAGACTAAAATGTGAAGTAAGAGAAGTTCAGCTCAGTTTTTAAAAAAAGAAACCTTTTATTTTTCAGGAGAGGGTGAACAAATAAGTGTTTCTAAACACAATAAAATGGACTGAGACTGATCTCTGGTCTGAGAGAATCAGTGGGACTAATACAGTTTTAAAATGGAGCTCCTAACGTTTCGGCAAGTTGTGCCTTCCTCAGAGGAGAATAAAAAATGAAAGAAAGACTGGAGATATTTATACCTTCCCTAGGCGGAGCAACTAGGGAGCTTCTGATAGGCTGGAACTCCCTCTAATCAGATGGCTAAGCCGTCTCAGCTGTCTAATTGAACACCTGGCAATCAGGAGGAAACCTGTCTTAATCGGCACCAAAGGCCTGCTGGGTGTAAAACCACCAGTTAAGGGCCATCATCTCCACCCAATGAGTTTCTAATACAAGTCAAGGTACACTTTGTGGCACTGGCAGGTTAGGTTCAGGGGAAAAAAAGGGTCTGGCTGCCTTTAGGCAGTCAGAGGGCACGGGCACACAAAGTATAGGCCTTAATACCTGTAATTCTCAAGAGGGGTTTGTAATTATTTTTCATATTTTGCAGGTGTCCTGGCGGGTCTCCTAAAGGAGGTGTCCCCGCCCTCATCAGAGGAGGTAAGTCCATCATTTAGACACTCTAGGTCCCCCCTAGTCTCAGTTTAACTGTGACCTCCAAGAATGGATAATAATACGTGTGACCAGTCTGTGTTTTAGCAGCGTGGAAATACGTTTAAAATGATGAATAACATTGCATAATCTGTAGCCGCGCTGTGAGGAGCTAACGCTAGCTACGTGTAGCTCCGGTTTTGCGGTACTCTGTATGTAAAATAAAAGTGCTTATAAAATAAAATAACCAGTAGAGTGTGAGAGGAGACAGAGGGCGTACCAGTGGAATTAAAGTGTGGGATTTTGGTGAAACTTGTGTGTATGCTTGATTAGAAGCTCCGTTTTTGTCGTTAGCATATCCGTTAGCATAACATCAGGATAACTTCCTGTCGGCGAAAAATAGTAGAAGAAATGCAAAACGCCAGAAAACCAACTAGCGGCCAGGAGGAGTAACTGCTAGATAATAGTAATGAGTGTTTAGAATCTGTGAATTTGTTAGAGCTTCATTGTCTAAGACCTGTAAGCTTACATCCTGACTTTAGTTTTAATTAAACATTATAACAAAGATTAATGGTTTCAGTTGTGCTTCTTCAATTCTTGAACTTAATTGTGATTCATTAGTAAATGAGATTCATTATTGTGCAGACCAGAGTATAAGTGCAGTTCAACAGTTTGACTTGCATTGGTATTTCTGATTGAATATCTTTGAACACAGTTATTGATTTTTTTAAAGTTGAATTTAATATTTAATTGATTAATTATTCATTTTTTAATTTCATTTTACTTCCAATTTTAAACCTTTCGAATTCTGATTTCGAACTGGATTGTGATCTTGATTTTGACTCTGATTTAGATGTTGAGTTTGATTTAGGAATTCTAACTTCAATTTTGGATTCGAGATTCCTTCACATATCCAGTATTGACTAATTTTGGTACATTTACTATTTTACATCGTTCCTAAGAATCAATTTTGACACGGACGGCGCAAACATATTTGAGAGATCGTTGACCTCTCTTACACTACAGACGTATGCTAACATTTACTGCTGACCTTTGGGCAGTTTTGTGTTTGTTTTAGTCAAGGTACGTGGTTGAGTGGATCCAGATCTGGGAAGTGAAGCAGTGGATCCCAGTTTTGGAGTCAACGACCGCACACAATACAGCACAGAGGGTGAGTTGACTTTGATTCATGTGATGACAAGCGTGCACATTCAATACACACATTTGAATACTCCTAGGCTGCATTAATTTACATTAAAGAAGCAGAGGAAGGAAGTAGGAGAACTGGTAAGTAAACTAAGCTGTGAAGTAAGGGAAGTAGGAGAACTGGTGGGAAGACTAAAATGTGAAGTAAGAGAAGTTCAGCTCAGTTTAAAAAAAAAGAAACCTTTTATTTTTCAGGAGAGGGTGAACAAATAAGTGTTTCTAAACACAATAAAATGGACTGAGACTGATCTCTGGTCTGAGAGAATCAGTGGGACTAATACAGTTTTAAAATGGAGCTCCTAACGTTTCGGCAAGTTGTGCCTTCCTCAGAGGAGAATAAAAAATGAAAGAAAGACTGGAGATATTTATACCTTCCCTAGGCGGAGCAACTAGGGAGCTTCTGATAGGCTGGAACTCCCTCTAATCAGATGGCTAAGCCATCTCAGCTGTCTAATTGAACACCTGGCAATCAGGAGGAAACCTGTCTTAATCGGCACCAAAGGCCTGCTGGGTGTAAAACCACCAGTTAAGGGCCATCATCTCCACCCAATGAGTTTCTAATGCAAGTCAAGGTACACTTTGTGGCACTGGCAGGTTAGGTTCAGGGGAAAAAAAGGGTCTGGCTGCCTTTAGGCAGTCAGAGGGCACGGGCACACAAAGTATAGGCCTTAATACCTGTAATTCTCAAGAGGGGTTTGTAATTTTTTTTCATATTTTGCAGGTGTCCTGGCGGGTCTCCTAAATGAGGTGTCCCCGCCCTCATCAGAGGAGGTAAGTCCATCATTTAGACACTCTAGGTCCCCCTAGTCTCAGTTTAACTGTGACCTCCAAGAATGGATAATAATACGTGTGACCAGTCTGTGTTTTAGCAGCGTGGAAATACGTTTAAAATGATGAATAACATTGCATAATCTGTAGCCGCGCTGTGAGGAGCTAACGCTAGCTACGTGTAGCTCCGGTTTTGCGGTACTCTGTATGTAAAATAAAAGTGCTTATAAAATAAAATAACCAGTAGAGTGTGAGAGGAGACAGAGGGCGTACCAGTGGAATTAAAGTGTGGGATTTTGGTGAAACTTGTGTGTGCGTATGCTTGATTAGAAGCTCCGTTTTTGTCGTTAGCATATCCGTTAGCATAACATCAGGATAACTTCCTGTCGGCGAAAAATAGTAGAAGAAATGCAAAACGCCAGAAAACCAACTAGCGGCCAGGAGGAGTAACTGCTAGATAATAGTAATAAGTGTTTAGAATCTGTGAATTTGTTAGAGCTTCATTGTCTAAGACCTGTAAGCTTACATCCTGACTTTAGTTTTAATTAAACATTATAACAAAGATTAATGGTTTCAGTTGTGCTTCTTCAATTCTTGAACTTAATTGTGATTCATTAGTAAATGAGATTCATTATTGTGCAGACCAGAGTGTAAGTGCAGTTCAACAGTTTGACTTGCATTGGTATTTCTGATTGAATATCTTTGAACACAGTTATTGATTTTTTTTAAAGTTGAATTTAATATTTAATTGATTAATTATTCATTATTTTTTAATTTCATTTTACTTCCAATTTTAAACCTTTCGAATTCTGATTTGGAACTGGATTGTGATCTTGATTTTGACTCTGATTTAGATGTTGAGTTTGATTTAGGAATTCTAACTTCAATTTTGGATTCGAGATTCCTTCACATATCCAGTATTGACTAATTTTGGTACATTTACTATTTTACATCGTTCCTAAGAATCAATTTTGACACGGACGGCGCAAACATATTTGAGAGATCGTTGACCTCTCTTACACTACAGACGTATGCTAACATTTACTGCTGACCTTTGGGCAGTTTTGTGTTTGTTTTAGTCAAGGTGCGTGGTTGAGTGGATCCAGATCTGGGAAGTGAAGCAGTGGATCCCAGTTTTGGAGTCAACGACCGCACACAATACAGCACAGAGGGTGAGTTGACTTTGATTCATGTGATGACAAGCGTGCACATTCAATACACACATTTGAATACTCCTAGGCTGCATTAATTTACATTAAAGAAGCAGAGGAAGGAAGTAGGAGAACTGGTAAGTAAACTAAGCTGTGAAGTAAGGGAAGTAGGAGAACTGGTGGGAAGACTAAAATGTGAAGTAAGAGAAGTTCAGCTCAGTTTTTAAAAAAGAAACCTTTTATTTTTCAGGAGAGGGTGAACAAATAAGTGTTTCTAAACACAATAAAATGGACTGAGACTGATCTCTGGTCTGAGAGAATCAGTGGGACTAATACAGTTTTAAAATGGAGCTCCTAACGTTTCGGCAAGTTGTGCCTTCCTCAGAGGAGAATAAAAAATGAAAGAAAGACTGGAGATATTTATACCTTCCCTAGGCAGAGCAACTAGGGAGCTTCTGATAGGCTGGAACTCCCTCTAATCAGATGGCTAAGCCGTCTCAGCTGTCTAATTGAACACCTGGCAATCAGGAGGAAACCTGTCTTAATCGGCACCAAAGGCCTGCTGGGTGTAAAACCACCAGTTAAGGGCCATCATCTCCACCCAATGAGTTTCTAATACAAGTCAAGGTACACTTTGTGGCACTGGCAGGTTAGGTTCAGGGGAAAAAAAGGGTCTGGCTGCCTTTAGGCAGTCAGAGGGCACGGGCACACAAAGTATAGGCCTTAATACCTGTAATTCTCAAGAGGGGTTTGTAATTTTTTTTCATATTTTGCAGGTGTCCTGGCGGGTCTCCTAAAGGAGGTGTCCCCGCCCTCATCAGAGGAGGTAAGTCCATCATTTAGACACTCTAGGTCCCCCTAGTCTCAGTTTAACTGTGACCTCCAAGAATGGATAATAATACGTGTGACCAGTCTGTGTTTTAGCAGCGTGGAAATACGTTTAAAATGATGAATAACATTGCATAATCTGTAGCCGCGCTGTGAGGAGCTAACGCTAGCTACGTGTAGCTCCGGTTTTGCGGTACTCTGTATGTAAAATAAAAGTGCTTATAAAATAAAATAACCAGTAGAGTGTGAGAGGAGACAGAGGGCGTACCAGTGGAATTAAAGTGTGGGATTTTGGTGAAACTTGTGTGTGCGTATGCTTGATTAGAAGCTCCGTTTTTGTCGTTAGCATAACCGTTAGCATAACATCAGGATAACTTCCTGTCGGCGAAAAATAGTAGAAGAAATGCAAAACGCCAGAAAACCAACTAGCGGCCAGGAGGAGTAACTGCTAGATAATAGTAATAAGTGTTTAGAATCTGTGAATTTGTTAGAGCTTCATTGTCTAAGACCTGTAAGCTTACATCCTGACTTTAGTTTTAATTAAACATTATAACAAAGATTAATGGTTTCAGTTGTGCTTCTTCAATTCTTGAACTTAATTGTGATTCATTAGTAAATGAGATTCATTATTGTGCAGACCAGAGTGTAAGTGCAGTTCAACAGTTTGACTTGCATTGGTATTTCTGATTGAATATCTTTGAACACAGTTATTGCTTTTTTTAAAGTTGAATTTAATATTTAATTGATTAATTATTCATTATTTTTTAATTTCATTTTACTTCCAATTTTAAACCTTTCGAATTCTGATTTGGAACTGGATTGTGATCTTGATTTTGACTCTGATTTAGATGTTGAGTTTGATTTAGGAATTCTAACTTCAATTTTGGATTCGAGATTCCTTCACATATCCAGTATTGACTAATTTTGGTACATTTACTATTTTACATCGTTCCTAAGAATCAATTTTGACACGGACGGCGCAAACATATTTGAGAGATCGTTGACCTCTCTTACACTACAGACGTATGCTAACATTTACTGCTGACCTTTGGGCAGTTTTGTGTTTGTTTTAGTCAAGGTGCGTGGTTGAGTGGATCCAGATCTGGGAAGTGAAGCAGTGGATCCCAGTTTTGGGGTCAACGACCGCACACAATACAGCACAGAGGGTGAGTTGACTTTGATTCATGTGATGACAAGCGTGCACATTCAATACACACATTTGAATACTCCTAGGCTGCATTAATTTACATTAAAGAAGCAGAGGAAGGAAGTAGGAGAACTGGTAAGTAAACTAAGCTGTGAAGTAAGGGAAGTAGGAGAACTGGTGGGAAGACTAAAATGTGAAGTAAGAGAAGTTCAGCTCAGTTTTTAAAAAAAGAAACCTTTTATTTTTCAGGAGAGGGTGAACAAATAAGTGTTTCTAAACACAATAAAATGGACTGAGACTGATCTCTGGTCTGAGAGAATCAGTGGGACTAATACAGTTTTAAAATGGAGCTCCTAACGTTTCGGCAAGTTGTGCCTTCCTCAGAGGAGAATAAAAAATGAAAGAAAGACTGGAGATATTTATACCTTCCCTAGGCGGAGCAACTAGGGAGCTTCTGATAGGCTGGAACTCCCTCTAATCAGATGGCTAAGCCGTCTCAGCTGTCTAATTGAACACCTGGCAATCAGGAGGAAACCTGTCTTAATCGGCACCAAAGGCCTGCTGGGTGTAAAACCACCAGTTAAGGGCCATCATCTCCACCCAATGAGTTTCTAATACAAGTCAAGGTACACTTTGTGGCACTGGCAGGTTAGGTTCAGGGGAAAAAAAGGGTCTGGCTGCCTTTAGGCAGTCAGAGGGCACGGGCACACAAAGTATAGGCCTTAATACCTGTAATTCTCAAGAGGGGTTTGTAATTTTTTTTCATATTTTGCAGGTGTCCTGGCGGGTCTCCTAAAGGAGGTGTCCCGCCCTCATCAGAGGAGGTAAGTCCATCATTTAGACACTCTAGGTCCCCCTAGTCTCAGTTTAACTGTGACCTCCAAGAATGGATAATAATACGTGTGACCAGTCTGTGTTTTAGCAGCGTGGAAATACGTTTAAAATGATGAATAACATTGCATAATCTGTAGCCGCGCTGTGAGGAGCTAACGCTAGCTACGTGTAGCTCCGGTTTTGCGGTACTCTGTATGTAAAATAAAAGTGCTTATAAAATAAAATAACCAGTAGAGTGTGAGAGGAGACAGAGGGCGTACCAGTGGAATTAAAGTGTGGGATTTTGGTGAAACTTGTGTATGCTTGATTAGAAGCTCCGTTTTTGTCGTTAGCATATCCGTTAGCATAACATCAGGATAACTTCCTGTCGGCGAAAAATAGTAGAAGAAATGCAAAACGCCAGAAAACCAACTAGCGGCCAGGAGGAGTAACTGCTAGATAATAGTAATAAGTGTTTAGAATCTGTGAATTTGTTAGAGCTTCATTGTCTAAGACCTGTAAGCTTACATCCTGACTTTAGTTTTAATTAAACATTATAACAAAGATTAATGGTTTCAGTTGTGCTTCTTCAATTCTTGAACTTAATTGTGATTCATTAGTAAATGAGATTCATTATTGTGCAGACCAGAGTGTAAGTGCAGTTCAACAGTTTGACTTGCATTGGTATTTCTGATTGAATATCTTTGAACACAGTTATTGATTTTTTTAAAGTTGAATTTAATATTTAATTGATTAATTATTCATTATTTTTTAATTTCATTTTACTTCCAATTTTAAACCTTTCGAATTCTGATTTGGAACTGGATTGTGATCTTGATTTTGACTCTGATTTAGATGTTGAGTTTGATTTAGGAATTCTAACTTCAATTTTGGATTCGAGATTCCTTCACATATCCAGTATTGACTAATTTTGGTACATTTACTATTTTACATCGTTTCTAAGAATCAATTTTGACACGGACGGCGCAAACATATTTGAGAGATCGTTGACCTCTCTTACACTACAGACGTATGCTAACATTTACTGCTGACCTTTGGGCAGTTTTGTTTTTGTTTTAGTCAAGGTGCGTGGTTGAGTGGATCCAGATCTGGGAAGTGAAGCAGTGGATCCCAGTTTTGGAGTCAACGACCGCACACAATACAGCACAGAGGGTGAGTTGACTTTGATTCATGTGATGACAAGCGTGCACATTCAATACACACATTTGAATACTCCTAGGCTGCATTAATTTACATTAAAGAAGCAGAGGAAGGAAGTAGGAGAACTGGTAAGTAAACTAAGCTGTGAAGTAAGGGAAGTAGGAGAACTGGTGGGAAGACTAAAATGTGAAGTAAGAGAAGTTCAGCTCAGTTTTAAAAAAAAGAAACCTTTTATTTTTCAGGAGAGGGTGAACAAATAAGTGTTTCTAAACACAATAAAATGGACTGAGACTGATCTCTGGTCTGAGAGAATCAGTGGGACTAATACAGTTTTAAAATGGAGCTCCTAACGTTTCGGCAAGTTGTGCCTTCTTCAGAGGAGAATAAAAAATGAAAGAAAGACTGGAGATATTTATACCTTCCCTAGGCGGAGCAACTAGGGAGCTTCTGATAGGCTGGAACTCCCTCTAATCAGATGGCTAAGCCGTCTCAGCTGTCTAATTGAACACCTGGCAATCAGGAGGAAACCTGTCTTAATCGGCACCAAAGGCCTGCTGGGTGTAAAACCACCAGTTAAGGGCCATCATCTCCACCCAATGAGTTTCTAATACAAGTCAAGGTACACTTTGTGGCACTGGCAGGTTAGGTTCAGGGGGAAAAAAGGGTCTGGCTGCCTTTAGGCAGTCAGAGGGCACGGGCACACAAAGTATAGGCCTTAATACCTGTAATTCTCAAGAGGGGTTTGTAATTTTTTTTCATATTTTGCAGGTGTCCTGGCGGGTCTCCTAAAGGAGGTGTCCCCGCCCTCATCAGAGGAGGTAAGTCCATCATTTAGACACTCTAGGTCCCCCTAGTCTCAGTTTAACTGTGACCTCCAAGAATGGATAATAATACGTGTGACCAGTCTGTGTTTTAGCAGCGTGGAAATACGTTTAAAATGATGAATAACATTGCATAATCTGTAGCCGCGCTGTGAGGAGCTAACGCTAGCTACGTGTAGCTCCGGTTTTGCGGTACTCTGTATGTAAAATAAAAGTGCTTATAAAATAAAATAACCAGTAGAGTGTGAGAGGAGACAGAGGGCGTACCAGTGGAATTAAAGTGTGGGATTTTGGTGAAACTTGTGTATGCTTGATTAGAAGCTCCGTTTTTGTCGTTAGCATATCCGTTAGCATAACATCAGGATAACTTCCTGTCGGCGAAAAATAGTAGAAGAAATGCAAAACGCCAGAAAACCAACTAGCGGCCAGGAGGAGTAACTGCTAGATAATAGTAATAAGTGTTTAGAATCTGTGAATTTGTTAGAGCTTCATTGTCTAAGACCTGTAAGCTTACATCCTGACTTTAGTTTTAATTAAACATTATAACAAAGATTAATGGTTTCAGTTGTGCTTCTTCAATTCTTGAACTTAATTGTGATTCATTAGTAAATGAGATTCATTATTGTGCAGACCAGAGTGTAAGTGCAGTTCAACAGTTTGACTTGCATTGGTATTTCTGATTGAATATCTTTGAACACAGTTATTGATTTTTTTAAAGTTGAATTTAATATTTAATTGATTAATTATTCATTATTTTTTAATTTCATTTTACTTCCAATTTTAAACCTTTCGAATTCTGATTTGGAACTGGATTGTGATCTTGATTTTGACTCTGATTTAGATGTTGAGTTTGATTTAGGAATTCTAACTTCAATTTTGGATTCGAGATTCCTTCACATATCCAGTATTGACTAATTTTGGTACATTTACTATTTTACATCGTTCCTAAGAATCAATTTTGACACGGACGGCGCAAACATATTTGAGAGATCGTTGACCTCTCTTACACTACAGACGTATGCTAACATTTACTGCTGACCTTTGGGCAGTTTTGTGTTTGTTTTAGTCAAGGTGCGTGGTTGAGTGGATCCAGATCTGGGAAGTGAAGCAGTGGATCCCAGTTTTGGAGTCAACGACCGCACACAATACAGCACAGAGGGTGAGTTGACTTTGATTCATGTGATGACAAGCGTGCACATTCAATACACACATTTGAATACTCCTAGGCTGCATTAATTTACATTAAAGAAGCAGAGGAAGGAAGTAGGAGAACTGGTAAGTAAACTAAGCTGTGAAGTAAGGGAAGTAGGAGAACTGGTGGGAAGACTAAAATGTGAAGTAAGAGAAGTTCAGCTCAGTTTTAAAAACAAGAAACCTTTTATTTTTCAGGAGAGGGTGAACAAATAAGTGTTTCTAAACACAATAAAATGGACTGAGACTGATCTCTGGTCTGAGAGAATCAGTGGGACTAATACAGTTTTAAAATGGAGCTCCTAACATTTCGGCAAGTTGTGCCTTCCTCAGAGGAGAATAAAAAATGAAAGAAAGACTGGAGATATTTATACCTTCCCTAGGCGGAGCAACTAGGGAGCTTCTGATAGGCTGGAACTCCCTCTAATCAGATGGCTAAGCCGTCTCAGCTGTCTAATTGAACACCTGGCAATCAGGAGGAAACCTGTCTTAATCGGCACCAAAGGCCTGCTGGGTGTAAAACCACCAGTTAAGGGCCATCATCTCCACCCAATGAGTTTCTAATACAAGTCAAGGTACACTTTGTGGCACTGGCAGGTTAGGTTCAGGGGAAAAAAAGGGTCTGGCTGCCTTTAGGCAGTCAGAGGGCACGGGCACACAAAGTATAGGCCTTAATACCTGTAATTCTCAAGAGGGGTTTGTAATTTTTTTTCATATTTTGCAGGTGTCCTGGCGGGTCTCCTAAAGGAGGTGTCCCCGCCCTCATCAGAGGAGGTAAGTCCATCATTTAGACACTCTAGGTCCCCCTAGTCTCAGTTTAACTGTGACCTCCAAGAATGGATAATAATACGTGTGACCAGTCTGTGTTTTAGCAGCGTGGAAATACGTTTAAAATGATGAATAACATTGCATAATCTGTAGCCGCGCTGTGAGGAGCTAACGCTAGCTACGTGTAGCTCCGGTTTTGCGGTACTCTGTATGTAAAATAAAAGTGCTTATAAAATAAAATAACCAGTAGAGTGTGAGAGGAGACAGAGGGCGTACCAGTGGAATTAAAGTGTGGGATTTTGGTGAAACTTGTGTGTGTATGCTTGATTAGAAGCTCCGTTTTTGTCGTTAGCATATCCGTTAGCATAACATCAGGATAACTTCCTGTCGGCGAAAAATAGTAGAAGAAATGCAAAACGCCAGAAAACCAACTAGCGGCCAGGAGGAGTAACTGCTAGATAATAGTAATGAGTGTTTAGAATCTGTGAATTTGTTAGAGCTTCATTGTCTAAGACCTGTAAGCTTACATCCTGACTTTAGTTTTAATTAAACATTATAACAAAGATTAATGGTTTCAGTTGTGCTTCTTCAATTCTTGAACTTAATTGTGATTCATTAGTAAATGAGATTCATTATTGTGCAGACCAGAGTGTAAGTGCAGTTCAACAGTTTGACTTGCATTGGTATTTCTGATTGAATATCTTTGAACACAGTTATTGATTTTTTTTAAAGTTGAATTTAATATTTAATTGATTAATTATTCATTATTTTTTAATTTCATTTTACTTCCAATTTTAAACCTTTCGAATTCTGATTTGGAACTGGATTGTGATCTTGATTTTGACTCTGATTTAGATGTTGAGTTTGATTTAGGAATTCTAACTTCAATTTTGGATTCGAGATTCCTTCACATATCCAGTATTGACTAATTTTGGTACATTTACTATTTTACATCGTTCCTAAGAATCAATTTTGACACGGACGGCGCAAACATATTTGAGAGATCGTTGACCTCTCTTACACTACAGACGTATGCTAACATTTACTGCTGACCTTTGGGCAGTTTTGTGTTTGTTTTAGTCAAGGTGCGTGGTTGAGTGGATCCAGATCTGGGAAGTGAAGCAGTGGATCCCAGTTTTGGAGTCAACGACCGCACACAATACAGCACAGAGGGTGAGTTGACTTTGATTCATGTGATGACAAGCGTGCACATTCAATACACACATTTGAATACTCCTAGGCTGCATTAATTTACATTAAAGAAGCAGAGGAAGGAAGTAGGAGAACTGGTAAGTAAACTAAGCTGTGAAGTAAGGGAAGTAGGAGAACTGGTGGGAAGACTAAAATGTGAAGTAAGAGAAGTTCAGCTCAGTTTTAAAAAAAAGAAACCTTTTATTTTTCAGGAGAGGGTGAACAAATAAGTGTTTCTAAACACAATAAAATGGACTGAGACTGATCTCTGGTCTGAGAGAATCAGTGGGACTAATACAGTTTTAAAATGGAGCTCCTAACATTTCGGCAAGTTGTGCCTTCCTCAGAGGAGAATAAAAAATGAAAGAAAGACTGGAGATATTTATACCTTCCCTAGGCGGAGCAACTAGGGAGCTTCTGATAGGCTGGAACTCCCTCTAATCAGATGGCTAAGCCGTCTCAGCTGTCTAATTGAACACCTGGCAATCAGGAGGAAACCTGTCTTAATCGGCACCAAAGGCCTGCTGGGTGTAAAACCACCAGTTAAGGGCCATCATCTCCACCCAATGAGTTTCTAATACAAGTCAAGGTACACTTTGTGGCACTGGCAGGTTAGGTTCAGGGGAAAAAAAGGGTCTGGCTGCCTTTAGGCAGTCAGAGGGCACGGGCACACAAAGTATAGGCCTTAATACCTGTAATTCTCAAGAGGGGTTTGTAATTTTTTTTCATATTTTGCAGGTGTCCTGGCGGGTCTCCTAAAGGAGGTGTCCCGCCCTCATCAGAGGAGGTAAGTCCATCATTTAGACACTCTAGGTCCCCCTAGTCTCAGTTTAACTGTGACCTCCAAGAATGGATAATAATACGTGTGACCAGTCTGTGTTTTAGCAGCATGGAAATACGTTTAAAATGATGAATAACATTGCATAATCTGTAGCCGCGCTGTGAGGAGCTAACGCTAGCTACGTGTAGCTCCGGTTTTGCGGTACTCTGTATGTAAAATAAAAGTGCTTATAAAATAAAATAACCAGTAGAGTGTGAGAGGAGACAGAGGGCGTACCAGTGGAATTAAAGTGTGGGATTTTGGTGAAACTTGTGTATGCTTGATTAGAAGCTCCGTTTTTGTCGTTAGCATATCCGTTAGCATAACATCAGGATAACTTCCTGTCGGCGAAAAATAGTAGAAGAAATGCAAAACGCCAGAAAACCAACTAGCGGCCAGGAGGAGTAACTGCTAGATAATAGTAATAAGTGTTTAGAATCTGTGAATTTGTTAGAGCTTCATTGTCTAAGACCTGTAAGCTTACATCCTGACTTTAGTTTTAATTAAACATTATAACAAAGATTAATGGTTTCAGTTGTGCTTCTTCAATTCTTGAACTTAATTGTGATTCATTAGTAAATGAGATTCATTATTGTGCAGACCAGAGTGTAAGTGCAGTTCAACAGTTTGACTTGCATTGGTATTTCTGATTGAATATCTTTGAACACAGTTATTGATTTTTTTAAAGTTGAATTTAATATTTAATTGATTAATTATTCATTATTTTTTAATTTCATTTTACTTCCAATTTTAAACCTTTCGAATTCTGATTTGGAACTGGATTGTGATCTTGATTTTGACTCTGATTTAGATGTTGAGTTTGATTTAGGAATTCTAACTTCAATTTTGGATTCGAGATTCCTTCACATATCCAGTATTGACTAATTTTGGTACATTTACTATTTTACATCGTTCCTAAGAATCAATTTTGACACGGACGGCGCAAACATATTTGAGAGATCGTTGACCTCTCTTACACTACAGACGTATGCTAACATTTACTGCTGACCTTTGGGCAGTTTTGTTTTTGTTTTAGTCAAGGTGCGTGGTTGAGTGGATCCAGATCTGGGA
Organism: Melanostigma gelatinosum; assembly: GCF_949748355.1. Classification (NCBI taxonomy): domain Eukaryota; kingdom Metazoa; phylum Chordata; class Actinopteri; order Perciformes; family Zoarcidae; genus Melanostigma; species Melanostigma gelatinosum. Next base: position 19,356,854 of record NC_136655.1, read on the forward strand.
AGTGAAGCAGTGGATCCCAGTTTTGGAGTCAACGACCGCACACAATACAGCACAGAGGGTGAGTTGACTTTGATTCATGTGATGACAAGCGTGCACATTCAATACACACATTTGAATACTCCTAGGCTGCATTAATTTACATTAAAGAAGCAGAGGAAGGAAGTAGGAGAACTGGTAAGTAAACTAAGCTGTGAAGTAAGGGAAGTAGGAGAACTGGTGGGAAGACTAAAATGTGAAGTAAGAGAAGTTCAGCTCAGTTTTAAAAAAAAGAAACCTTTTATTTTTCAGGAGAGGGTGAACAAATAAGTGTTTCTAAACACAATAAAATGGACTGAGACTGATCTCTGGTCTGAGAGAATCAGTGGGACTAATACAGTTTTAAAATGGAGCTCCTAACGTTTCGGCAAGTTGTGCCTTCTTCAGAGGAGAATAAAAAATGAAAGAAAGACTGGAGATATTTATACCTTCCCTAGGCGGAGCAACTAGGGAGCTTCTGATAGGCTGGAACTCCCTCTAATCAGATGGCTAAGCTGTCTCAGCTGTCTAATTGAACACCTGGCAATCAGGAGGAAACCTGTCTTAATCGGCACCAAAGGCCTGCTGGGTGTAAAACCACCAGTTAAGGGCCATCATCTCCACCCAATGAGTTTCTAATACAAGTCAAGGTACACTTTGTGGCACTGGCAGGTTAGGTTCAGGGGGAAAAAAGGGTCTGGCTGCCTTTAGGCAGTCAGAGGGCACGGGCACACAAAGTATAGGCCTTAATACCTGTAATTCTCAAGAGGGGTTTGTAATTTTTTTTCATATTTTGCAGGTGTCCTGGCGGGTCTCCTAAAGGAGGTGTCCCCGCCCTCATCAGAGGAGGTAAGTCCATCATTTAGACACTCTAGGTCCCCCTAGTCTCAGTTTAACTGTGACCTCCAAGAATGGATAATAATACGTGTGACCAGTCTGTGTTTTAGCAGCGTGGAAATACGTTTAAAATGATGAATAACATTGCATAATCTGTAGCCGCGCTGTGAGGAGCTAACGCTAGCTACGTGTAGCTCCGGTTTTGCGGTACTCTGTATGTAAAATAAAAGTGCTTATAAAATAAAATAACCAGTAGAGTGTGAGAGGAGACAGAGGGCGTACCAGTGGAATTAAAGTGTGGGATTTTGGTGAAACTTGTGTATGCTTGATTAGAAGCTCCGTTTTTGTCGTTAGCATATCCGTTAGCATAACATCAGGATAACTTCCTGTCGGCGAAAAATAGTAGAAGAAATGCAAAACGCCAGAAAACCAACTAGCGGCCAGGAGGAGTAACTGCTAGATAATAGTAATAAGTGTTTAGAATCTGTGAATTTGTTAGAGCTTCATTGTCTAAGACCTGTAAGCTTACATCCTGACTTTAGTTTTAATTAAACATTATAACAAAGATTAATGGTTTCAGTTGTGCTTCTTCAATTCTTGAACTTAATTGTGATTCATTAGTAAATGAGATTCATTATTGTGCAGACCAGAGTGTAAGTGCAGTTCAACAGTTTGACTTGCATTGGTATTTCTGATTGAATATCTTTGAACACAGTTATTGATTTTTTTAAAGTTGAATTTAATATTTAATTGATTAATTATTCATTATTTTTTTATTTCATTTTACTTCCAATTTTAAACCTTTCGAATTCTGATTTGGAACTGGATTGTGATCTTGATTTTGACTCTGATTTAGATGTTGAGTTTGATTTAGGAATTCTAACTTCAATTTTGGATTCGAGATTCCTTCACATATCCAGTATTGACTAATTTTGGTACATTTACTATTTTACATCGTTCCTAAGAATCAATTTTGACACGGACGGCGCAAACATATTTGAGAGATCGTTGACCTCTCTTACACTACAGACGTATGCTAACATTTACTGCTGACCTTTGGGCAGTTTTGTGTTTGTTTTAGTCAAGGTGCGTGGTTGAGTGGATCCAGATCTGGGAAGTGAAGCAGTGGATCCCAGTTTTGGAGTCAACGACCGCACACAATACAGCACAGAGGGTGAGTTGACTTTGATTCATGTGATGACAAGCGTGCACATTCAATACACACATTTGAATACTCCTAGGCTGCATTAATTTACATTAAAGAAGCAGAGGAAGGAAGTAGGAGAACTGGTAAGTAAACTAAGCTGTGAAGTAAGGGAAGTAGGAGAACTGGTGGGAAGACTAAAATGTGAAGTAAGAGAAGTTCAGCTCAGTTTTAAAAAAAAGAAACCTTTTTCATTTTCAGGAGAGGGTGAACAAATAAGTGTTTCTAAACACAATAAAATGGACTGAGACTGATCTCTGGTCTGAGAGAATCAGTGGGACTAATACAGTTTTAAAATGGAGCTCCTAACATTTCGGCAAGTTGTGCCTTCCTCAGAGGAGAATAAAAAATGAAAGAAAGACTGGAGATATTTATACCTTCCCTAGGCGGAGCAACTAGGGAGCTTCTGATAGGCTGGAACTCCCTCTAATCAGATGGCTAAGCCGTCTCAGCTGTCTAATTGAACACCTGGCAATCAGGAGGAAACCTGTCTTAATCGGCACCAAAGGCCTGCTGGGTGTAAAACCACCAGTTAAGGGCCATCATCTCCACCCAATGAGTTTCTAATACAAGTCAAGGTACACTTTGTGGCACTGGCAGGTTAGGTTCAGGGGAAAAAAAGGGTCTGGCTGCCTTTAGGCAGTCAGAGGGCACGGGCACACAAAGTATAGGCCTTAATACCTGTAATTCTCAAGAGGGGTTTGTAATTTTTTTTCATATTTTGCAGGTGTCCTGGCGGGTCTCCTAAAGGAGGTGTCCCCGCCCTCATCAGAGGAGGTAAGTCCATCATTTAGACACTCTAGGTCCCCCTAGTCTCAGTTTAACTGTGACCTCCAAGAATGGATAATAATACGTGTGACCAGTCTGTGTTTTAGCAGCGTGGAAATACGTTTAAAATGATGAATAACATTGCATAATCTGTAGCCGCGCTGTGAGGAGCTAACGCTAGCTACGTGTAGCTCCGGTTTTGCGGTACTCTGTATGTAAAATAAAAGTGCTTATAAAATAAAATAACCAGTAGAGTGTGAGAGGAGACAGAGGGCGTACCAGTGGAATTAAAGTGTGGGATTTTGGTGAAACTTGTGTGTGTATGCTTGATTAGAAGCTCCGTTTTTGTCGTTAGCATATCCGTTAGCATAACATCAGGATAACTTCCTGTCGGCGAAAAATAGTAGAAGAAATGCAAAACGCCAGAAAACCAACTAGCGGCCAGGAGGAGTAACTGCTAGATAATAGTAATGAGTGTTTAGAATCTGTGAATTTGTTAGAGCTTCATTGTCTAAGACCTGTAAGCTTACATCCTGACTTTAGTTTTAATTAAACATTATAACAAAGATTAATGGTTTCAGTTGTGCTTCTTCAATTCTTGAACTTAATTGTGATTCATTAGTAAATGAGATTCATTATTGTGCAGACCAGAGTGTAAGTGCAGTTCAACAGTTTGACTTGCATTGGTATTTCTGATTGAATATCTTTGAACACAGTTATTGATTTTTTTAAAGTTGAATTTAATATTTAATTGATTAATTATTCATTATTTTTTAATTTCATTTTACTTCCAATTTTAAACCTTTCGAATTCTGATTTGGAACTGGATTGTGATCTTGATTTTGACTCTGATTTAGATGTTGAGTTTGATTTAGGAATTCTAACTTCAATTTTGGATTCGAGATTCCTTCACATATCCAGTATTGACTAATTTTGGTACATTTACTATTTTACATCGTTCCTAAGAATCAATTTTGACACGGACGGCGCAAACATATTTGAGAGATCGTTGACCTCTCTTACACTACAGACGTATGCTAACATTTACTGCTGACCTTTGGGCAGTTTTGTGTTTGTTTTAGTCAAGGTGCGTGGTTGAGTGGATCCAGATCTGGGAAGTGAAGCAGTGGATCCCAGTTTTGGAGTCAACGACCGCACACAATACAGCACAGAGGGTGAGTTGACTTTGATTCATGTGATGACAAGCGTGCACATTCAATACACACATTTGAATACTCCTAGGCTGCATTAATTTACATTAAAGAAGCAGAGGAAGGAAGTAGGAGAACTGGTAAGTAAACTAAGCTGTGAAGTAAGGGAAGTAGGAGAACTGGTGGGAAGACTAAAATGTGAAGTAAGAGAAGTTCAGCTCAGTTTTAAAAAAAAGAAACCTTTTCTTTTTCAGGAGAGGGTGAACAAATAAGTGTTTCTAAACACAATAAAATGGACTGAGACTGATCTCTGGTCTGAGAGAATCAGTGGGACTAATACAGTTTTAAAATGGAGCTCCTAACGTTTCGGCAAGTTGTGCCTTCCTCAGAGGAGAATAAAAAATGAAAGAAAGACTGGAGATATTTATACCTTCCCTAGGCGGAGCAACTAGGGAGCTTCTGATAGGCTGGAACTCCCTGTAATCAGATGGCTAAGCCGTCTCAGCTGTCTAATTGAACACCTGGCAATCAGGAGGAAACCTGTCTTAATCGGCACCAAAGGCCTGCTGGGTGTAAAACCACCAGTTAAGGGCCATCATCTCCACCCAAATGAGTTTCTAATACAAGTCAAGGTACACTTTGTGGCACTGGCAGGTTAGGTTCAGGGGAAAAAAAGGGTCTGGCTGCCTTTAGGCAGTCAGAGGGCACGGGCACACAAAGTATAGGCCTTAATACCTGTAATTCTCAAGAGGGGTTTGTAATTTTTTTTCATATTTTGCAGGTGTCCTGGCGGGTCTCCTAAAGGAGGTGTCCCCGCCCTCATCAGAGGAGGTAAGTCCATCATTTAGACACTCTAGGTCCCCCTAGTCTCAGTTTAACTGTGACCTCCAAGAATGGATAATAATACGTGTGACCAGTCTGTGTTTTAGCAGCGTGGAAATACGTTTAAAATGATGAATAACATTGCATAATCTGTAGCCGCGCTGTGAGGAGCTAACGCTAGCTACGTGTAGCTCCGGTTTTGCGGTACTCTGTATGTAAAATAAAAGTGCTTATAAAATAAAATAACCAGTAGAGTGTGAGAGGAGACAGAGGGCGTACCAGTGGAATTAAAGTGTGGGATTTTGGTGAAACTTGTGTGTGCGTATGCTTGATTAGAAGCTCCGTTTTTGTCGTTAGCATATCCGTTAGCATAACATCAGGATAACTTCCTGTCGGCGAAAAATAGTAGAAGAAATGCAAAACGCCAGAAAACCAACTAGCGGCCAGGAGGAGTAACTGCTAGATAATAGTAATAAGTGTTTAGAATCTGTGAATTTGTTAGAGCTTCATTGTCTAAGACCTGTAAGCTTACATCCTGACTTTAGTTTTAATTAAACATTATAACAAAGATGAATGGTTTCAGTTGTGCTTCTTCAATTCTTGAACTTAATTGTGATTCATTAGTAAATGAGATTCATTATTGTGCAGACCAGAGTGTAAGTGCAGTTCAACAGTTTGACTTGCATTGGTATTTCTGATTGAATATCTTTGAACACAGTTATTGATTTTTTTAAAGTTGAATTTAATATTTAATTGATTAATTATTCATTATTTTTTAATTTCATTTTACTTCCAATTTTAAACCTTTCGAATTCTGATTTGGAACTGGATTGTGATCTTGATTTTGACTCTGATTTAGATGTTGAGTTTGATTTAGGAATTCTAACTTCAATTTTGGATTCGAGATTCCTTCACATATCCAGTATTGACTAATTTTGGTACATTTACTATTTTACATCGTTCCTAAGAATCAATTTTGACACGGACGGCGCAAACATATTTGAGAGATCGTTGACCTCTCTTACACTACAGACGTATGCTAACATTTACTGCTGACCTTTGGGCAGTTTTGTGTTTGTTTTAGTCAAGGTGCGTGGTTGAGTGGATCCAGATCTGGGAAGTGAAGCAGTGGATCCCAGTTTTGGAGTCAACGACCGCACACAATACAGCACAGAGGGTGAGTTGACTTTGATTCATGTGATGACAAGCGTGCACATTCAATACACACATTTGAATACTCCTAGGCTGCATTAATTTACATTAAAGAAGCAGAGGAAGGAAGTAGGAGAACTGGTAAGTAAACTAAGCTGTGAAGTAAGGGAAGTAGGAGAACTGGTGGGAAGACTAAAATGTGAAGTAAGAGAAGTTCAGCTCAGTTTTAAAAACAAGAAACCTTTTATTTTTCAGGAGAGGGTGAACAAATAAGTGTTTCTAAACACAATAAAATGGACTGAGACTGATCTCTGGTCTGAGAGAATCAGTGGGACTAATACAGTTTTAAAATGGAGCTCCTAACATTTCGGCAAGTTGTGCCTTCCTCAGAGGAGAATAAAAAATGAAAGAAAGACTGGAGATATTTATACCTTCCCTAGGCGGAGCAACTAGGGAGCTTCTGATAGGCTGGAACTCCCTCTAATCAGATGGCTAAGCCGTCTCAGCTGTCTAATTGAACACCTGGCAATCAGGAGGAAACCTGTCTTAATCGGCACCAAAGGCCTGCTGGGTGTAAAACCACCAGTTAAGGGCCATCATCTCCACCCAATGAGTTTCTAATACAAGTCAAGGTACACTTTGTGGCACTGGCAGGTTAGGTTCAGGGGAAAAAAAGGGTCTGGCTGCCTTTAGGCAGTCAGAGGGCACGGGCACACAAAGTATAGGCCTTAATACCTGTAATTCTCAAGAGGGGTTTGTAATTTTTTTTCATATTTTGCAGGTGTCCTGGCGGGTCTCCTAAAGGAGGTGTCCCCGCCCTCATCAGAGGAGGTAAGTCCATCATTTAGACACTCTAGGTCCCCCTAGTCTCAGTTTAACTGTGACCTCCAAGAATGGATAATAATACGTGTGACCAGTCTGTGTTTTAGCAGCGTGGAAATACGTTTAAAATGATGAATAACATTGCATAATCTGTAGCCGCGCTGTGAGGAGCTAACGCTAGCTACGTGTAGCTCCGGTTTTGCGGTACTCTGTATGTAAAATAAAAGTGCTTATAAAATAAAATAACCAGTAGAGTGTGAGAGGAGACAGAGGGCGTACCAGTGGAATTAAAGTGTGGGATTTTGGTGAAACTTGTGTGTGTATGCTTGATTAGAAGCTCCGTTTTTGTCGTTAGCATATCCGTTAGCATAACATCAGGATAACTTCCTGTCGGCGAAAAATAGTAGAAGAAATGCAAAACGCCAGAAAACCAACTAGCGGCCAGGAGGAGTAACTGCTAGATAATAGTAATGAGTGTTTAGAATCTGTGAATTTGTTAGAGCTTCATTGTCTAAGACCTGTAAGCTTACATCCTGACTTTAGTTTTAATTAAACATTATAACAAAGATTAATGGTTTCAGTTGTGCTTCTTCAATTCTTGAACTTAATTGTGATTCATTAGTAAATGAGATTCATTATTGTGCAGACCAGAGTGTAAGTGCAGTTCAACAGTTTGACTTGCATTGGTATTTCTGATTGAATATCTTTGAACACAGTTATTGATTTTTTTAAAGTTGAATTTAATATTTAATTGATTAATTATTCATTATTTTTTAATTTCATTTTACTTCCAATTTTAAACCTTTCGAATTCTGATTTGGAACTGGATTGTGATCTTGATTTTGACTCTGATTTAGATGTTGAGTTTGATTTAGGAATTCTAACTTCAATTTTGGATTCGAGATTCCTTCACATATCCAGTATTGACTAATTTTGGTACATTTACTATTTTACATCGTTCCTAAGAATCAATTTTGACACGGACGGCGCAAACATATTTGAGAGATCGTTGACCTCTCTTACACTACAGACGTATGCTAACATTTACTGCTGACCTTTGGGCAGTTTTGTGTTTGTTTTAGTCAAGGTGCGTGGTTGAGTGGATCCAGATCTGGGAAGTGAAGCAGTGGATCCCAGTTTTGGAGTCAACGACCGCACACAATACAGCACAGAGGGTGAGTTGACTTTGATTCATGTGATGACAAGCGTGCACATTCAATACACACATTTGAATACTCCTAGGCTGCATTAATTTACATTAAAGAAGCAGAGGAAGGAAGTAGGAGAACTGGTAAGTAAACTAAGCTGTGAAGTAAGGGAAGTAGGAGAACTGGTGGGAAGACTAAAATGTGAAGTAAGAGAAGTTCAGCTCAGTTTTAAAAAAAAGAAACCTTTTATTTTTCAGGAGAGGGTGAACAAATAAGTGTTTCTAAACACAATAAAATGGACTGAGACTGATCTCTGGTCTGAGAGAATCAGTGGGACTAATACAGTTTTAAAATGGAGCTCCTAACGTTTCGGCAAGTTGTGCCTTCCTCAGAGGAGAATAAAAAATGAAAGAAAGACTGGAGATATTTATACCTTCCCTAGGCGGAGCAACTAGGGAGCTTCTGATAGGCTGGAACTCCCTGTAATCAGATGGCTAAGCCGTCTCAGCTGTCTAATTGAACACCTGGCAATCAGGAGGAAACCTGTCTTAATCGGCACCAAAGGCCTGCTGGGTGTAAAACCACCAGTTAAGGGCCATCATCTCCACCCAAATGAGTTTCTAATACAAGTCAAGGTACACTTTGTGGCACTGGCAGGTTAGGTTCAGGGGAAAAAAAGGGTCTGGCTGCCTTTAGGCAGTCAGAGGGCACGGGCACACAAAGTATAGGCCTTAATACCTGTAATTCTCAAGAGGGGTTTGTAATTTTTTTTCATATTTTGCAGGTGTCCTGGCGGGTCTCCTAAAGGAGGTGTCCCCGCCCTCATCAGAGGAGGTAAGTCCATCATTTAGACACTCTAGGTCCCCCTAGTCTCAGTTTAACTGTGACCTCCAAGAATGGATAATAATACGTGTGACCAGTCTGTGTTTTAGCAGCGTGGAAATACGTTTAAAATGATGAATAACATTGCATAATCTGTAGCCGCGCTGTGAGGAGCTAACGCTAGCTACGTGTAGCTCCGGTTTTGCGGTACTCTGTATGTAAAATAAAAGTGCTTATAAAATAAAATAACCAGTAGAGTGTGAGAGGAGACAGAGGGCGTACCAGTGGAATTAAAGTGTGGGATTTTGGTGAAACTTGTGTGTGCGTATGCTTGATTAGAAGCTCCGTTTTTGTCGTTAGCATATCCGTTAGCATAACATCAGGATAACTTCCTGTCGGCGAAAAATAGTAGAAGAAATGCAAAACGCCAGAAAACCAACTAGCGGCCAGGAGGAGTAACTGCTAGATAATAGTAATAAGTGTTTAGAATCTGTGAATTTGTTAGAGCTTCATTGTCTAAGACCTGTAAGCTTACATCCTGACTTTAGTTTTAATTAAACATTATAACAAAGATGAATGGTTTCAGTTGTGCTTCTTCAATTCTTGAACTTAATTGTGATTCATTAGTAAATGAGATTCATTATTGTGCAGACCAGAGTGTAAGTGCAGTTCAACAGTTTGACTTGCATTGGTATTTCTGATTGAATATCTTTGAACACAGTTATTGATTTTTTTAAAGTTGAATTTAATATTTAATTGATTAATTATTCATTATTTTTTAATTTCATTTTACTTCCAATTTTAAACCTTTCGAATTCTGATTTGGAACTGGATTGTGATCTTGATTTTGACTCTGATTTAGATGTTGAGTTTGATTTAGGAATTCTAACTTCAATTTTGGATTCGAGATTCCTTCACATATCAAGCATTGACTAATTTTGGTACATTTACTATTTTACATCGTTCCTAAGAATCAATTTTGACACGGACGGCGCAAACATATTTGAGAGATCGTTGACCTCTCTTACACTACAGACGTATGCTAACATTTACTGCTGACCTTTGGGCAGTTTTGTGTTTGTTTTAGTCAAGGTGCGTGGTTGAGTGGATCCAGATCTGGGAAGTGAAGCAGTGGATCCCAGTTTTGGAGTCAACGACCGCACACAATACAGCACAGAGGGTGAGTTGACTTTGATTCATGTGATGACAAGCGTGCACATTCAATACACACATTTGAATACTCCTAGGCCGCATTAATTTACATTAAAGAAGCAGAGGAAGGAAGTAGGAGAACTGGTAAGTAAACTAAGCTGTGAAGTAAGGGAAGTAGGAGAACTGGTGGGAAGACTAAAATGTGAAGTAAGAGAAGTTCAGCTCAGTTTTTAAAAAAAGAAACCTTTTATTTTTCAGGAGAGGGTGAACAAATAAGTGTTTCTAAACACAATAAAATGGACTGAGACTGATCTCTGGTCTGAGAGAATCAGTGGGACTAATACAGTTTTAAAATGGAGCTCCTAACGTTTCGGCAAGTTGTGCCTTCCTCAGAGGAGAATAAAAAATGAAAGAAAGACTGGAGATATTTATACCTTCCCTAGGCGGAGCAACTAGGGAGCTTCTGATAGGCTGGAACTCCCTCTAATCAGATGGCTAAGCCGTCTCAGCTGTCTAATTGAACACCTGGCAATCAGGAGGAAACCTGTCTTAATCGGCACCAAAGGCCTGCTGGGTGTAAAACCACCAGTTAAGGGCCATCATCTCCACCCAATGAGTTTCTAATACAAGTCAAGGTACACTTTGTGGCACTGGCAGGTTAGGTTCAGGGGAAAAAAAGGGTCTGGCTGCCTTTAGGCAGTCAGAGGGCACGGGCACACAAAGTATAGGCCTTAATACCTGTAATTCTCAAGAGGGGTTTGTAATTTTTTTTCATATTTTGCAGGTGTCCTGGCGGGTCTCCTAAAGGAGGTGTCCCCGCCCTCATCAGAGGAGGTAAGTCCATCATTTAGACACTCTAGGTCCCCCCTAGTCTCAGTTTAACTGTGACCTCCAAGAATGGATAATAATACGTGTGACCAGTCTGTGTTTTAGCAGCGTGGAAATACGTTTAAAATGATGAATAACATTGCATAATCTGTAGCCGCGCTGTGAGGAGCTAACGCTAGCTACGTGTAGCTCCGGGTTTGCGGTACTCTGTATGTAAAATAAAAGTGCTTATAAAATAAAATAACCAGTAGAGTGTGAGAGGAGACAGAGGGCGTACCAGTGGAATTAAAGTGTGGGATTTTGGTGAAACTTGTGTGTATGCTTGATTAGAAGCTCCGTTTTTGTCGTTAGCATATCCGTTAGCATAACATCAGGATAACTTCCTGTCGGCGAAAAATAGTAGAAGAAATGCAAAACGCCAGAAAACCAACTAGCGGCCAGGAGGAGTAACTGCTAGATAATAGTAATGAGTGTTTAGAATCTGTGAATTTGTTAGAGCTTCATTGTCTAAGACCTGTAAGCTTACATCCTGACTTTAGTTTTAATTAAACATTATAACAAAGATTAATGGTTTCAGTTGTGCTTCTTCAATTCTTGAACTTAATTGTGATTCATTAGTAAATGAGATTCATTATTGTGCAGACCAGAGTGTAAGTGCAGTTCAACAGTTTGACTTGCATTGGTATTTCTGATTGAATATCTTTGAACACAGTTATTGATTTTTTTAAAGTTGAATTTAATATTTAATTGATTAATTATTCATTTTTTAATTTCATTTTACTTCCAATTTTAAACCTTTCGAATTCTGATTTGGAACTGGATTGTGATCTTGATTTTGACTCTGATTTAGATGTTGAGTTTGATTTAGGAATTCTAACTTCAATTTTGGATTCGAGATTCCTTCACATATCCAGTATTGACTAATTTTGGTACATTTACTATTTTACATCGTTCCTAAGAATCAATTTTGACACGGACGGCGCAAACATATTTGAGAGATCGTTGACCTCTCTTACACTACAGACGTATGCTAACATTTACTGCTGACCTTTGGGCAGTTTTGTGTTTGTTTTAGTCAAGGTGCGTGGTTGAGTGGATCCAGATCTGGGAAGTGAAGCAGTGGATCCCAGTTTTGGAGTCAACGACCGCACACAATACAGCACAGAGGGTGAGTTGACTTTGATTCATGTGATGACAAGCGTGCACATTCAATACACACATTTGAATACTCCTAGGCCGCATTAATTTACATTAAAGAAGCAGAGGAAGGAAGTAGGAGAACTGGTAAGTAAACTAAGCTGTGAAGTAAGGGAAGTAGGAGAACTGGTGGGAAGACTAAAATGTGAAGTAAGAGAAGTTCAGCTCAGTTTTTTAAAAAATAAACCTTTTATTTTTCAGGAGAGGGTGAACAAATAAGTGTTTCTAAACACAATAAAATGGACTGAGACTGATCTCTGGTCTGAGAGAATCAGTGGGACTAATACAGTTTTAAAATGGAGCTCCTAACGTTTCGGCAAGTTGTGCCTTCCTCAGAGGAGAATAAAAAATGAAAGAAAGACTGGAGATATTTATACCTTCCCTAGGCGGAGCAACTAGGGAGCTTCTGATAGGCTGGAACTCCCTCTAATCAGATGGCTAAGCCGTCTCAGCTGTCTAATTGAACACCTGGCAATCAGGAGGAAACCTGTCTTAATCGGCACCAAAGGCCTGCTGGGTGTAAAACCACCAGTTAAGGGCCATCATCTCCACCCAATGAGTTTCTAATACAAGTCAAGGTACACTTTGTGGCACTGGCAGGTTAGGTTCAGGGGAAAAAAAGGGTCTGGCTGCCTTTAGGCAGTCAGAGGGCACGGGCACACAAAGTATAGGCCTTAATACCTGTAATTCTCAAGAGGGGTTTGTAATTCTTTTTCATATTTTGCAGGTGTCCTGGCGGGTCTCCTAAAGGAGGTGTCCCCGCCCTCATCAGAGGAGGTAAGTCCATCATTTAGACACTCTAGGTCCCCCCTAGTCTCAGTTTAACTGTGACCTCCAAGAATGGATAATAATACGTGTGACCAGTCTGTGTTTTAGCAGCGTGGAAATACGTTTAAAATGATGAATAACATTGCATAATCTGTAGCCGCGCTGTGAGGAGCTAACGCTAGCTACGTGTAGCTCCGGGTTTGCGGTACTCTGTATGTAAAATAAAAGTGCTTATAAAATAAAATAACCAGTAGAGTGTGAGAGGAGACAGAGGGCGTACCAGTGGAATTAAAGTGTGGGATTTTGGTGAAACTTGTGTGTATGCTTGATTAGAAGCTCCGTTTTTGTCGTTAGCATATCCGTTAGCATAACATCAGGATAACTTCCTGTCGGCGAAAAATAGTAGAAGAAATGCAAAACGCCAGAAAACCAACTAGCGGCCAGGAGGAGTAACTGCTAGATAATAGTAATGAGTGTTTAGAATCTGTGAATTTGTTAGAGCTTCATTGTCTAAGACCTGTAAGCTTACATCCTGACTTTAGTTTTAATTAAACATTATAACAAAGATTAATGGTTTCAGTTGTGCTTCTTCAATTCTTGAACTTAATTGTGATTCATTAGTAAATGAGATTCATTATTGTGCAGACCAGAGTGTAAGTGCAGTTCAACAGTTTGACTTGCATTGGTATTTCTGATTGAATATCTTTGAACACAGTTATTGATTTTTTTAAAGTTGAATTTAATATTTAATTGATTAATTATTCATTATTTTTTAATTTCATTTTACTTCCAATTTTAAACCTTTCGAATTCTGATTTGGAACTGGATTGTGATCTTGATTTTGACTCTGATTTAGATGTTGAGTTTGATTTAGGAATTCTAACTTCAATTTTGGATTCGAGATTCCTTCACATATCCAGTATTGACTAATTTTGGTACATTTACTATTTTACATCGTTCCTAAGAATCAATTTTGACACGGACGGCGCAAACATATTTGAGAGATCGTTGACCTCTTACACTACAGACGTATGCTAACATTTACTGCTGACCTTTGGGCAGTTTTGTGTTTGTTTTAGTCAAGGTGCGTGGTTGAGTGGATCCAGATCTGGGAAGTGAAGCAGTGGATCCCAGTTTTGGAGTCAACGACCGCACACAATACAGCACAGAGGGTGAGTTGACTTTGATTCATGTGATGACAAGCGTGCACATTCAATACACACATTTGAATACTCCTAGGCTGCATTAATTTACATTAAAGAAGCAGAGGAAGGAAGTAGGAGAACTGGTAAGTAAACTAAGCTGTGAAGTAAGGGAAGTAGGAGAACTGGTGGGAAGACTAAAATGTGAAGTAAGAGAAGTTCAGCTCAGTTTTAAAAAAAAGAAACCTTTTATTTTTCAGGAGAGGGTGAACAAATAAGTGTTTCTAAACACAATAAAATGGACTGAGACTGATCTCTGGTATGAGAGAATCAGTGGGACTAATACAGTTTTAAAATGGAGCTCCTAACGTTTCGGCAAGTTGTGCCTTCCTCAGAGGAGAATAAAAAATGAAAGAAAGACTGGAGATATTTATACCTTCCCTAGGCGGAGCAACTAGGGAGCTTCTGATAGGCTGGAACTCCCTGTAATCAGATGGCTAAGCCGTCTCAGCTGTCTAATTGAACACCTGGCAATCAGGAGGAAACCTGTCTTAATCGGCACCAAAGGCCTGCTGGGTGTAAAACCACCAGTTAAGGGCCATCATCTCCACCCAAATGAGTTTCTAATACAAGTCAAGGTACACTTTGTGGCACTGGCAGGTTAGGTTCAGGGGAAAAAAAGGGTCTGGCTGCCTTTAGGCAGTCAGAGGGCACGGGCACACAAAGTATAGGCCTTAATACCTGTAATTCTCAAGAGGGGTTTGTAATTTTTTTTCATATTTTGCAGGTGTCCTGGCGGGTCTCCTAAAGGAGGTGTCCCCGCCCTCATCAGAGGAGGTAAGTCCATCATTTAGACACTCTAGGTCCCCCTAGTCTCAGTTTAACTGTGACCTCCAAGAATGGATAATAATACGTGTGACCAGTCTGTGTTTTAGCAGCGTGGAAATACGTTTAAAATGATGAATAACATTGCATAATCTGTAGCCGCGCTGTGAGGAGCTAACGCTAGCTACGTGTAGCTCCGGTTTTGCGGTACTCTGTATGTAAAATAAAAGTGCTTATAAAATAAAATAACCAGTAGAGTGTGAGAGGAGACAGAGGGCGTACCAGTGGAATTAAAGTGTGGGATTTTGGTGAAACTTGTGTGTGCGTATGCTTGATTAGAAGCTCCGTTTTTGTCGTTAGCATATCCGTTAGCATAACATCAGGATAACTTCCTGTCGGCGAAAAATAGTAGAAGAAATGCAAAACGCCAGAAAACCAACTAGCGGCCAGGAGGAGTAACTGCTAGATAATAGTAATAAGTGTTTAGAATCTGTGAATTTGTTAGAGCTTCATTGTCTAAGACCTGTAAGCTTACATCCTGACTTTAGTTTTAATTAAACATTATAACAAAGATTAATGGTTTCAGTTGTGCTTCTTCAATTCTTGAACTTAATTGTGATTCATTAGTAAATGAGATTCATTATTGTGCAGACCAGAGTGTAAGTGCAGTTCAACAGTTTGACTTGCATTGGTATTTCTGATTGAATATCTTTGAACACAGTTATTGATTTTTTTAAAGTTGAATTTAATATTTAATTGATTAATTATTCATTATTTTTTAATTTCATTTTACTTCCAATTTTAAACCTTTCGAATTCTGATTTGGAACTGGATTGTGATCTTGATTTTGACTCTGATTTAGATGTTGAGTTTGATTTAGGAATTCTAACTTCAATTTTGGATTCGAGATTCCTTCACATATCAAGCATTGACTAATTTTGGTACATTTACTATTTTACATCGTTCCTAAGAATCAATTTTGACACGGACGGCGCAAACATATTTGAGAGATCGTTGACCTCTCTTACACTACAGACGTATGCTAACATTTACTGCTGACCTTTGGGCAGTTTTGTGTTTGTTTTAGTCAAGGTGCGTGGTTGAGTGGATCCAGATCTGGGAAGTGAAGCAGTGGATCCCAGTTTTGGAGTCAACGACTGCACACAATACAGCACAGAGGGTGAGTTGACTTTGATTCATGTGATGACAAGCGTGCACATTCAATACACACATTTGAATACTCCTAGGCCGCATTAATTTACATTAAAGAAGCAGAGGAAGGAAGTAGGAGAACTGGTAAGTAAACTAAGCTGTGAAGTAAGGGAAGTAGGAGAACTGGTGGGAAGACTAAAATGTGAAGTAAGAGAAGTTCAGCTCAGTTTTTAAAAAAAGAAACCTTTTATTTTTCAGGAGAGGGTGAACAAATAAGTGTTTCTAAACACAATAAAATGGACTGAGACTGATCTCTGGTCTGAGAGAATCAGTGGGACTAATACAGTTTTAAAATGGAGCTCCTAACGTTTCGGCAAGTTGTGCCTTCCTCAGAGGAGAATAAAAAATGAAAGAAAGACTGGAGATATTTATACCTTCCCTAGGCGGAGCAACTAGGGAGCTTCTGATAGGCTGGAACTCCCTCTAATCAGATGGCTAAGCCGTCTCAGCTGTCTAATTGAACACCTGGCAATCAGGAGGAAACCTGTCTTAATCGGCACCAAAGGCCTGCTGGGTGTAAAACCACCAGTTAAGGGCCATCATCTCCACCCAATGAGTTTCTAATACAAGTCAAGGTACACTTTGTGGCACTGGCAGGTTAGGTTCAGGGGAAAAAAAGGGTCTGGCTGCCTTTAGGCAGTCAGAGGGCACGGGCACACAAAGTATAGGCCTTAATACCTGTAATTCTCAAGAGGGGTTTGTAATTCTTTTTCATATTTTGCAGGTGTCCTGGCGGGTCTCCTAAAGGAGGTGTCCCCGCCCTCATCAGAGGAGGTAAGTCCATCATTTAGACACTCTAGGTCCCCCCTAGTCTCAGTTTAACTGTGACCTCCAAGAATGGATAATAATACGTGTGACCAGTCTGTGTTTTAGCAGCGTGGAAATACGTTTAAAATGATGAATAACATTGCATAATCTGTAGCCGCGCTGTGAGGAGCTAACGCTAGCTACGTGTAGCTCCGGGTTTGCGGTACTCTGTATGTAAAATAAAAGTGCTTATAAAATAAAATAACCAGTAGAGTGTGAGAGGAGACAGAGGGCGTACCAGTGGAATTAAAGTGTGGGATTTTGGTGAAACTTGTGTGTATGCTTGATTAGAAGCTCCGTTTTTGTCGTTAGCATATCCGTTAGCATAACATCAGGATAACTTCCTGTCGGCGAAAAATAGTAGAAGAAATGCAAAACGCCAGAAAACCAACTAGCGGCCAGGAGGAGTAACTGCTAGATAATAGTAATGAGTGTTTAGAATCTGTGAATTTGTTAGAGCTTCATTGTCTAAGACCTGTAAGCTTACATCCTGACTTTAGTTTTAATTAAACATTATAACAAAGATTAATGGTTTCAGTTGTGCTTCTTCAATTCTTGAACTTAATTGTGATTCATTAGTAAATGAGATTCATTATTGTGCAGACCAGAGTGTAAGTGCAGTTCAACAGTTTGACTTGCATTGGTATTTCTGATTGAATATCTTTGAACACAGTTATTGATTTTTTTAAAGTTGAATTTAATATTTAATTGATTAATTATTCATTATTTTTTAATTTCATTTTACTTCCAATTTTAAACCTTTCGAATTCTGATTTGGAACTGGATTGTGATCTTGATTTTGACTCTGATTTAGATGTTGAGTTTGATTTAGGAATTCTAACTTCAATTTTGGATTCGAGATTCCTTCACATATCCAGTATTGACTAATTTTGGTACATTTACTATTTTACATCGTTCCTAAGAATCAATTTTGACACGGACGGCGCAAACATATTTGAGAGATCGTTGACCTCTCTTACACTACAGACGTATGCTAACATTTACTGCTGACCTTTGGGCAGTTTTGTGTTTGTTTTAGTCAAGGTGCGTGGTTGAGTGGATCCAGATCTGGGAAGTGAAGCAGTGGATCCCAGTTTTGGAGTCAACGACCGCACACAATACAGCACAGAGGGTGAGTTGACTTTGATTCATGTGATGACAAGCGTGCACATTCAATACACACATTTGAATACTCCTAGGCTGCATTAATTTACATTAAAGAAGCAGAGGAAGGAAGTAGGAGAACTGGTAAGTAAACTAAGCTGTGAAGTAAGGGAAGTAGGAGAACTGGTGGGAAGACTAAAATGTGAAGTAAGAGAAGTTCAGCTCAGTTTTAAAAAAAAGAAACCTTTTATTTTTCAGGAGAGGGTGAACAAATAAGTGTTTCTAAACACAATAAAATGGACTGAGACTGATCTCTGGTCTGAGAGAATCAGTGGGACTAATACAGTTTTAAAATGGAGCTCCTAACGTTTCGGCAAGTTGTGCCTTCCTCAGAGGAGAATAAAAAATGAAAGAAAGACTGGAGATATTTATACCTTCCCTAGGCGGAGCAACTAGGGAGCTTCTGATAGGCTGGAACTCCCTGTAATCAGATGGCTAAGCCGTCTCAGCTGTCTAATTGAACACCTGGCAATCAGGAGGAAACCTGTCTTAATCGGCACCAAAGGCCTGCTGGGTGTAAAACCACCAGTTAAGGGGCATCATCTCCACCCAATGAGTTTCTAATGCAAGTCAAGGTACACTTTGTGGCACTGGCAGGTTAGGTTCAGGGGAAAAAAAGGGTCTGGCTGCCTTTAGGCAGTCAGAGGGCACGGGCACACAAAGTATAGGCCTTAATACCTGTAATTCTCAAGAGGGGTTTGTAATTTTTTTTCATATTTTGCAGGTGTCCTGGCGGGTCTCCTAAAGGAGGTGTCCCCGCCCTCATCAGAGGAGGTAAGTCCATCATTTAGACACTCTAGGTCCCCCTAGTCTCAGTTTAACTGTGACCTCCAAGAATGGATAATAATACGTGTGACCAGTCTGTGTTTTAGCAGCGTGGAAATACGTTTAAAATGATGAATAACATTGCATAATCTGTAGCCGCGCTGTGAGGAGCTAACGCTAGCTACGTGTAGCTCCGGTTTTGCGGTACTCTGTATGTAAAATAAAAGTGCTTATAAAATAAAATAACCAGTAGAGTGTGAGAGGAGACAGAGGGCGTACCAGTGGAATTAAAGTGTGGGATTTTGGTGAAACTTGTGTGTGCGTATGCTTGATTAGAAGCTCCGTTTTTGTCGTTAGCATATCCGTTAGCATAACATCAGGATAACTTCCTGTCGGCGAAAAATAGTAGAAGAAATGCAAAATGCCAGAAAACCAACTAGCGGCCAGGAGGAGTAACTGCTAGATAATAGTAATGAGTGTTTAGAATCTGTGAATTTGTTAGAGCTTCATTGTCTAAGACCTGTAAGCTTACATCCTGACTTTAGTTTTAATTAAACATTATAACAAAGATTAATGGTTTCAGTTGTGCTTCTTCAATTCTTGAACTTAATTGTGATTCATTAGTAAATGAGATTCATTATTGTGCAGACCAGAGTGTAAGTGCAGTTCAACAGTTTGACTTGCATTGGTATTTCTGATTGAATATCTTTGAACACAGTTATTGATTTTTTTAAAGTTGAATTTAATATTTAATTGATTAATTATTCATTATTTTTTAATTTCATTTTACTTCCAATTTTAAACCTTTCGAATTCTGATTTGGAACTGGATTGTGATCTTGATTTTGACTCTGATTTAGATGTTGAGTTTGATTTAGGAATTCTAACTTCAATTTTGGATTCGAGATTCCTTCACATATCCAGTATTGACTAATTTTGGTACATTTACTATTTTACATCGTTCCTAAGAATCAATTTTGACACGGACGGCGCAAACATATTTGAGAGATCGTTGACCTCTCTTACACTACAGACGTATGCTAACATTTACTGCTGACCTTTGGGCAGTTTTGTGTTTGTTTTAGTCAAGGTGCGTGGTTGAGTGGATCCAGATCTGGGAAGTGAAGCAGTGGATCCCAGTTTTGGAGTCAACGACCGCACACAATACAGCACAGAGGGTGAGTTGACTTTGATTCATGTGATGACAAGCGTGCACATTCAATACACACATTTGAATACTCCTAGGCTGCATTAATTTACATTAAAGAAGCAGAGGAAGGAAGTAGGAGAACTGGTAAGTAAACTAAGCTGTGAAGTAAGGGAAGTAGGAGAACTGGTGGGAAGACTAAAATGTGAAGTAAGAGAAGTTCAGCTCAGTTTTTAAAAAAGAAACCTTTTATTTTTCAGGAGAGGGTGAACAAATAAGTGTTTCTAAACACAATAAAATGGACTGAGACTGATCTCTGGTCTGAGAGAATCAGTGGGACTAATACAGTTTTAAAATGGAGCTCCTAACGTTTCGGCAAGTTGTGCCTTCCTCAGAGGAGAATAAAAAATGAAAGAAAGACTGGAGATATTTATACCTTCCCTAGGCAGAGCAACTAGGGAGCTTCTGATAGGCTGGAACTCCCTCTAATCAGATGGCTAAGCCGTCTCAGCTGTCTAATTGAACACCTGGCAATCAGGAGGAAACCTGTCTTAATCGGCACCAAAGGCCTGCTGGGTGTAAAACCACCAGTTAAGGGCCATCATCTCCACCCAATGAGTTTCTAATACAAGTCAAGGTACACTTTGTGGCACTGGCAGGTTAGGTTCAGGGGGAAAAAAAGGTCTGGCTGCCTTTAGGCAGTCAGAGGGCACGGGCACACAAAGTATAGGCCTTAATACCTGTAATTCTCAAGAGGGGTTTGTAATTTTTTTTCATATTTTGCAGGTGTCCTGGCGGGTCTCCTAAAGGAGGTGTCCCCGCCCTCATCAGAGGAGGTAAGTCCATCATTTAGACACTCTAGGTCCCCCTAGTCTCAGTTTAACTGTGACCTCCAAGAATGGATAATAATACGTGTGACCAGTCTGTGTTTTAGCAGCGTGGAAATACGTTTAAAATGATGAATAACATTGCATAATCTGTAGCCGCGCTGTGAGGAGCTAACGCTAGCTACGTGTAGCTCCGGTTTTGCGGTACTCTGTATGTAAAATAAAAGTGCTTATAAAATAAAATAACCAGTAGAGTGTGAGAGGAGACAGAGGGCGTACCAGTGGAATTAAAGTGTGGGATTTTGGTGAAACTTGTGTGTGCGTATGCTTGATTAGAAGCTCCGTTTTTGTCGTTAGCATATCCGTTAGCATAACATCAGGATAACTTCCTGTCGGCGAAAAATAGTAGAAGAAATGCAAAACGCCAGAAAACCAACTAGCGGCCAGGAGGAGTAACTGCTAGATAATAGTAATAAGTGTTTAGAATCTGTGAATTTGTTAGAGCTTCATTGTCTAAGACCTGTAAGCTTACATCCTGACTTTAGTTTTAATTAAACATTATAACAAAGATTAATGGTTTCAGTTGTGCTTCTTCAATTCTTGAACTTAATTGTGATTCATTAGTAAATGAGATTCATTATTGTGCAGACCAGAGTGTAAGTGCAGTTCAACAGTTTGACTTGCATTGGTATTTCTGATTGAATATCTTTGAACACAGTTATTGATTTTTTTAAAGTTGAATTTAATATTTAATTGATTAATTATTCATTATTTTTTAATTTCATTTTACTTCCAATTTTAAACCTTTCGAATTCTGATTTGGAACTGGATTGTGATCTTGATTTTGACTCTGATTTAGATGTTGAGTTTGATTTAGGAATTCTAACTTCAATTTTGGATTCGAGATTCCTTCACATATCAAGCATTGACTAATTTTGGTACATTTACTATTTTACATCGTTCCTAAGAATCAATTTTGACACGGACGGCGCAAACATATTTGAGAGATCGTTGACCTCTCTTACACTACAGACGTATGCTAACATTTACTGCTGACCTTTGGGCAGTTTTGTGTTTGTTTTAGTCAAGGTGCGTGGTTGAGTGGATCCAGATCTGGGAAGTGAAGCAGTGGATCCCAGTTTTGGAGTCAACGACCGCACACAATACAGCACAGAGGGTGAGTTGACTTTGATTCATGTGATGACAAGCGTGCACATTCAATACACACATTTGAATACTCCTAGGCCGCATTAATTTACATTAAAGAAGCAGAGGAAGGAAGTAGGAGAACTGGTAAGTAAACTAAGCTGTGAAGTAAGGGAAGTAGGAGAACTGGTGGGAAGACTAAAATGTGAAGTAAGAGAAGTTCAGCTCAGTTTTTAAAAAAAGAAACCTTTTATTTTTCAGGAGAGGGTGAACAAATAAGTGTTTCTAAACACAATAAAATGGACTGAGACTGATCTCTGGTCTGAGAGAATCAGTGGGACTAATACAGTTTTAAAATGGAGCGCCTAACGTTTCGGCAAGTTGTGCCTTCCTCAGAGGAGAATAAAAAATGAAAGAAAGACTGGAGATATTTATACCTTCCCTAGGCGGAGCAACTAGGGAGCTTCTGATAGGCTGGAACTCCCTGTAATCAGATGGCTAAGCCGTCTCAGCTGTCTAATTGAACACCTGGCAATCAGGAGGAAACCTGTCTTAATCGGCACCAAAGGCCTGCTGGGTGTAAAACCACCAGTTAAGGGCCATCATCTCCACCCAAATGAGTTTCTAATACAAGTCAAGGTACACTTTGTGGCACTGGCAGGTTAGGTTCAGGGGAAAAAAAGGGTCTGGCTGCCTTTAGGCAGTCAGAGGGCACGGGCACACAAAGTATAGGCCTTAATACCTGTAATTCTCAAGAGGGGTTTGTAATTTTTTTTCATATTTTGCAGGTGTCCTGGCGGGTCTCCTAAAGGAGGTGTCCCCGCCCTCATCAGAGGAGGTAAGTCCATCATTTAGACACTCTAGGTCCCCCTAGTCTCAGTTTAACTGTGACCTCCAAGAATGGATAATAATACGTGTGACCAGTCTGTGTTTTAGCAGCGTGGAAATACGTTTAAAATGATGAATAACATTGCATAATCTGTAGCCGCGCTGTGAGGAGCTAACGCTAGCTACGTGTAGCTCCGGTTTTGCGGTACTCTGTATGTAAAATAAAAGTGCTTATAAAATAAAATAACCAGTAGAGTGTGAGAGGAGACAGAGGGCGTACCAGTGGAATTAAAGTGTGGGATTTTGGTGAAACTTGTGTGGTGCGTATGCTTGATTAGAAGCTCCGTTTTTGTCGTTAGCATATCCGTTAGCATAACATCAGGATAACTTCCTGTCGGCGAAAAATAGTAGAAGAAATGCAAAACGCCAGAAAACCAACTAGCGGCCAGGAGGAGTAACTGCTAGATAATAGTAATAAGTGTTTAGAATCTGTGAATTTGTTAGAGCTTCATTGTCTAAGACCTGTAAGCTTACATCCTGACTTTAGTTTTAATTAAACATTATAACAAAGATTAATGGTTTCAGTTGTGCTTCTTCAATTCTTGAACTTAATTGTGATTCATTAGTAAATGAGATTCATTATTGTGCAGACCAGAGTGTAAGTGCAGTTCAACAGTTTGACTTGCATTGGTATTTCTGATTGAATATCTTTGAACACAGTTATTGATTTTTTTAAAGTTGAATTTAATATTTAATTGATTAATTATTCATTATTTTTTTATTTCATTTTACTTCCAATTTTAAACCTTTCGAATTCTGATTTGGAACTGGATTGTGATCTTGATTTTGACTCTGATTTAGATGTTGAGTTTGATTTAGGAATTCTAACTTCAATTTTGGATTCGAGATTCCTTCACATATCAAGCATTGACTAATTTTGGTACATTTACATCGTTCCTAAGAATCAATTTTGACACGGACGGCGCAAACATATTTGAGAGATCGTTGACCTCTTACACTACAGACGTATGCTAACATTTACTGCTGACCTTTGGGCAGTTTTGTGTTTGTTTTAGTCAAGGTGCGTGGTTGAGTGGATCCAGATCTGGGAAGTGAAGCAGTGGATCCCAGTTTTGGAGTCAACGACCGCACACAATACAGCACAGAGGGTGAGTTGACTTTGATTCATGTGATGACAAGCGTGCACATTCAATACACACATTTGAATACTCCTAGGCTGCATTAATTTACATTAAAGAAGCAGAGGAAGGAAGTAGGAGAACTGGTAAGTAAACTAAGCTGTGAAGTAAGGGAAGTAGGAGAACTGGTGGGAAGACTAAAATGTGAAGTAAGAGAAGTTCAGCTCAGTTTAAAAAAAAAGAAACCTTTTATTTTTCAGGAGAGGGTGAACAAATAAGTGTTTCTAAACACAATAAAATGGACTGAGACTGATCTCTGGTCTGAGAGAATCAGTGGGACTAATACAGTTTTAAAATGGAGCTCCTAACGTTTCGGCAAGTTGTGCCTTCCTCAGAGGAGAATAAAAAATGAAAGAAAGACTGGAGATATTTATACCTTCCCTAGGCGGAGCAACTAGGGAGCTTCTGATAGGCTGGAACTCCCTGTAATCAGATGGCTAAGCCGTCTCAGCTGTCTAATTGAACACCTGGCAATCAGGAGGAAACCTGTCTTAATCGGCACCAAAGGCCTGCTGGGTGTAAAACCACCATCTCCACCCAATGAGTTTCTAATACAAGTCAAGGTACACTTTGTGGCACTGGCAGGTTAGGTTCAGGGGAAAAAAAGGGTCTGGCTGCCTTTAGGCAGTCAGAGGGCACGGGCACACAAAGTATAGGCCTTAATACCTGTAATTCTCAAGAGGGGTTTGTAATTTTTTTTCATATTTTGCAGGTGTCCTGGCGGGTCTCCTAAAGGAGGTGTCCCGCCCTCATCAGAGGAGGTAAGTCCATCATTTAGACACTCTAGGTCCCCCTAGTCTCAGTTTAACTGTGACCTCCAAGAATGGATAATAATACGTGTGACCAGTCTGTGTTTTAGCAGCGTGGAAATACGTTTAAAATGATGAATAACATTGCATAATCTGTAGCCGCGCTGTGAGGAGCTAACGCTAGCTACCTGTAGCTCCGGTTTTGCGGTACTCTGTATGTAAAATAAAAGTGCTTATAAAATAAAATAACCAGTAGAGTGTGAGAGGAGACAGAGGGCGTACCAGTGGAATTAAAGTGTGGGATTTTGGTGAAACTTGTGTGTGCGTATGCTTGATTAGAAGCTCCGTTTTTGTCGTTAGCATATCCGTTAGCATAACATCAGGATAACTTCCTGTCGGCGAAAAATAGTAGAAGAAATGCAAAACGCCAGAAAACCAACTAGCGGCCAGGAGGAGTAACTGCTAGATAATAGTAATAAGTGTTTAGAATCTGTGAATTTGTTAGAGCTTCATTGTCTAAGACCTGTAAGCTTACATCCTGACTTTAGTTTTAATTAAACATTATAACAAAGATTAATGGTTTCAGTTGTGCTTCTTCAATTCTTGAACTTAATTGTGATTCATTAGTAAATGAGATTCATTATTGTGCAGACCAGAGTGTAAGTGCAGTTCAACAGTTTGACTTGCATTGGTATTTCTGATTGAATATCTTTGAACACAGTTATTGATTTTTTTAAAGTTGAATTTAATATTTAATTGATTAATTATTCATTATTTTTTAATTTCATTTTACTTCCAATTTTAAACCTTTCGAATTCTGATTTGGAACTGGATTGTGATCTTGATTTTGACTCTGATTTAGATGTTGAGTTTGATTTAGGAATTCTAACTTCAATTTTGGATTCGAGATTCCTTCACATATCCAGTATTGACTAATTTTGGTACATTTACTATTTTACATCGTTCCTAAGAATCAATTTTGACACGGACGGCGCAAACATATTTGAGAGATCGTTGACCTCTCTTACACTACAGACGTATGCTAACATTTACTGCTGACCTTTGGGCAGTTTTGTGTTTGTTTTAGTCAAAGTGCGTGGTTGAGTGGATCCAGATCTGGGAAGTGAAGCAGTGGATCCCAGTTTTGGAGTCAACGACCGCACACAATACAGCACAGAGGGTGAGTTGACTTTGATTCATGTGATGACAAGCGTGCACATTCAATACACACATTTGAATACTCCTAGGCTGCATTAATTTACATTAAAGAAGCAGAGGAAGGAAGTAGGAGAACTGGTAAGTAAACTAAGCTGTGAAGTAAGGGAAGTAGGAGAACTGGTGGGAAGACTAAAATGTGAAGTAAGAGAAGTTCAGCTCAGTTTTAAAAAAAAGAAACCTTTTATTTTTCAGGAGAGGGTGAACAAATAAGTGTTTCTAAACACAATAAAATGGACTGAGACTGATCTCTGGTCTGAGAGAATCAGTGGGACTAATACAGTTTTAAAATGGAGCTCCTAACATTTCGGCAAGTTGTGCCTTCCTCAGAGGAGAATAAAAAATGAAAGCAAGACTGGAGATATTTATACCTTCCCTAGGCGGAGCAACTAGGGAGCTTCTGATAGGCTGGAACTCCCTCTAATCAGATGGCTAAGCCGTCTCAGCTGTCTAATTGAACACCTGGCAATCAGGAGGAAACCTGTCTTAATCGGCACCAAAGGCCTGCTGGGTGTAAAACCACCAGTTAAGGGCCATCATCTCCACCCAATGAGTTTCTAATACAAGTCAAGGTACACTTTGTGGCACTGGCAGGTTAGGTTCAGGGGAAAAAAAGGGTCGGGCTGCCTTTAGGCAGTCAGAGGGCACGGGCACACAAAGTATAGGCCTTAATACCTGTAATTCTCAAGAGGGGTTTGTAATTTTTTTTCATATTTTGCAGGTGTCCTGGCGGGTCTCCTAAAGGAGGTGTCCCCGCCCTCATCAGAGGAGGTAAGTCCATCATTTAGACACTCTAGGTCCCCCTAGTCTCAGTTTAACTGTGACCTCCAAGAATGGATAATAATACGTGTGACCAGTCTGTGTTTTAGCAGCGTGGAAATACGTTTAAAATGATGAATAACATTGCATAATCTGTAGCCGCGCTGTGAGGAGCTAACGCTAGCTACGTGTAGCTCCGGTTTTGCGGTACTCTGTATGTAAAATAAAAGTGCTTATAAAATAAAATAACCAGTAGAGTGTGAGAGGAGACAGAGGGCGTACCAGTGGAATTAAAGTGTGGGATTTTGGTGAAACTTGTGTGTGCGTATGCTTGATTAGAAGCTCCGTTTTTGTCGTTAGCATATCCGTTAGCATAACATCAGGATAACTTCCTGTCGGCGAAAAATAGTAGAAGAAATGCAAAACGCCAGAAAACCAACTAGCGGCCAGGAGGAGTAACTGCTAGATAATAGTAATAAGTGTTTAGAATCTGTGAATTTGTTAGAGCTTCATTGTCTAAGACCTGTAAGCTTACATCCTGACTTTAGTGTTAATTAAACATTATAACAAAGATTAATGGTTTCAGTTGTGCTTCTTCAATTCTTGAACTTAATTGTGATTCATTAGTAAATGAGATTCATTATTGTGCAGACCAGAGTGTAAGTGCAGTTCAACAGTTTGACTTGCATTGGTATTTCTGATTGAATATCTTTGAACACAGTTATTGATTTTTTTAAAGTTGAATTTAATATTTAATTGATTAATTATTCATTATTTTTTAATTTCATTTTACTTCCAATTTTAAACCTTTCGAATTCTGATTTGGAACTGGATTGTGATCTTGATTTTGACTCTGATTTAGATGTTGAGTTTGATTTAGGAATTCTAACTTCAATTTTGGATTCGAGATTCCTTCACATATCCAGTATTGACTAATTTTGGTACATTTACTATTTTACATCGTTCCTAAGAATCAATTTTGACACGGACGGCGCAAACATATTTGAGAGATCGTTGACCTCTCTTACACTACAGACGTATGCTAACATTTACTGCTGACCTTTGGGCAGTTTTGTGTTTGTTTTAGTCAAGGTGCGTGGTTGAGTGGATCCAGATCTGGGAAGTGAAGCAGTGGATCCCAGTTTTGGGGTCAACGACCGCACACAATACAGCACAGAAGGTGAGTTGACTTTGATTCATGTGATGACAAGCGTGCACATTCAATACACACATTTGAATACTCCTAGGCTGCATTAATTTACATTAAAGAAGCAGAGGAAGGAAGTAGGAGAACTGGTAAGTAAACTAAGCTGTGAAGTAAGGGAAGTAGGAGAACTGGTGGGAAGACTAAAATGTGAAGTAAGAGAAGTTCAGCTCAGTTTTAAAAAAAAGAAACCTTTTATTTTTCAGGAGAGGGTGAACAAATAAGTGTTTCTAAACACAATAAAATGGACTGAGACTGATCTCTGGTCTGAGAGAATCAGTGGGACTAATACAGTTTTAAAATGGAGCTCCTAACGTTTCGGCAAGTTGTGCCTTCCTCAGAGGAGAATAAAAAATGAAAGAAAGACTGGAGATATTTATACCTTCCCTAGGCGGAGCAACTAGGGAGCTTCTGATAGGCTGGAACTCCCTCTAATCAGATGGCTAAGCCGTCTCAGCTGTCTAATTGAACACCTGGCAATCAGGAGGAAACCTGTCTTAATCGGCACCAAAGGCCTGCTGGGTGTAAAACCACCAGTTAAGGGCCATCATCTCCACCCAATGAGTTTCTAATACAAGTCAAGGTACACTTTGTGGCACTGGCAGGTTAGGTTCAGGGGAAAAAAAGGGTCTGGCTGCCTTTAGGCAGTCAGAGGGCACGGGCACACAAAGTATAGGCCTTAATACCTGTAATTCTCAAGAGGGGTTTGTAATTTTTTTTCATATTTTGCAGGTGTCCTGGCGGGTCTCCTAAAGGAGGTGTCCCGCCCTCATCAGAGGAGGTAAGTCCATCATTTAGACACTCTAGGTCCCCCTAGTCTCAGTTTAACTGTGACCTCCAAGAATGGATAATAATACGTGTGACCAGTCTGTGTTTTAGCAGCTTGGAAATACGTTTAAAATGATGAATAACATTGCATAATCTGTAGCCGCGCTGTGAGGAGCTAACGCTAGCTACGTGTAGCTCCGGTTTTGCGGTACTCTGTATGTAAAATAAAAGTGCTTATAAAATAAAATAACCAGTAGAGTGTGAGAGGAGACAGAGGGCGTACCAGTGGAATTAAAGTGTGGGATTTTGGTGAAACTTGTGTGTGCGTATGCTTGATTAGAAGCTCCGTTTTTGTCGTTAGCATATCCGTTAGCATAACATCAGGATAACTTCCTGTCGGCGAAAAATAGTAGAAGAAATGCAAAACGCCAGAAAACCAACTAGCGGCCAGGAGGAGTAACTGCTAGATAATAGTAATAAGTGTTTAGAATCTGTGAATTTGTTAGAGCTTCATTGTCTAAGACCTGTAAGCTTACATCCTGACTTTAGTTTTAATTAAACATTATAACAAAGATTAATGGTTTCAGTTGTGCTTCTTCAATTCTTGAACTTAATTGTGATTCATTAGTAAATGAGATTCATTATTGTGCAGACCAGAGTGTAAGTGCAGTTCAACAGTTTGACTTGCATTGGTATTTCTGATTGAATATCTTTGAACACAGTTATTGATTTTTTTAAAGTTGAATTTAATATTTAATTGATTAATTATTCATTATTTTTTTATTTCATTTTACTTCCAATTTTAAACCTTTCGAATTCTGATTTGGAACTGGATTGTGATCTTGATTTTGACTCTGATTTAGATGTTGAGTTTGATTTAGGAATTCTAACTTCAATTTTGGATTCGAGATTCCTTCACATATCCAGTATTGACTAATTTTGGTACATTTACTATTTTACATCGTTCCTAAGAATCAATTTTGACACGGACGGCGCAAACATATTTGAGAGATCGTTGACCTCTCTTACACTACAGACGTATGCTAACATTTACTGCTGACCTTTGGGCAGTTTTGTGTTTGTTTTAGTCAAGGTGCGTGGTTGAGTGGATCCAGATCTGGGAAGTGAAGCAGTGGATCCCAGTTTTGGAGTCAACGACCGCACACAATACAGCACAGAGGGTGAGTTGACTTTGATTCATGTGATGACAAGCGTGCACATTCAATACACACATTTGAATACTCCTAGGCCGCATTAATTTACATTAAAGAAGCAGAGGAAGGAAGTAGGAGAACTGGTAAGTAAACTAAGCTGTGAAGTAAGGGAAGTATGAGAACTGGTGGGAAGACTAAAATGTGAAGTAAGAGAAGTTCAGCTCAGTTTTTAAAAAAAGAAACCTTTTATTTTTCAGGAGAGGGTGAACAAATAAGTGTTTCTAAACACAATAAAATGGACTGAGACTGATCTCTGGTCTGAGAGAATCAGTGGGACTAATACAGTTTTAAAATGGAGCGCCTAACGTTTCGGCAAGTTGTGCCTTCCTCAGAGGAGAATAAAAAATGAAAGAAAGACTGGAGATATTTATACCTTCCCTAGGCGGAGCAACTAGGGAGCTTCTGATAGGCTGGAACTCCCTGTAATCAGATGGCTAAGCCGTCTCAGCTGTCTAATTGAACACCTGGCAATCAGGAGGAAACCTGTCTTAATCGGCACCAAAGGCCTGCTGGGTGTAAAACCACCAGTTAAGGGCCATCATCTCCACCCAAATGAGTTTCTAATACAAGTCAAGGTACACTTTGTGGCACTGGCAGGTTAGGTTCAGGGGAAAAAAAGGGTCTGGCTGCCTTTAGGCAGTCAGAGGGCACGGGCACACAAAGTATAGGCCTTAATACCTGTAATTCTCAAGAGGGGTTTGTAATTTTTTTTCATATTTTGCAGGTGTCCTGGCGGGTCTCCTAAAGGAGGTGTCCCCGCCCTCATCAGAGGAGGTAAGTCCATCATTTAGACACTCTAGGTCCCCCTAGTCTCAGTTTAACTGTGACCTCCAAGAATGGATAATAATACGTGTGACCAGTCTGTGTTTTAGCAGCGTGGAAATACGTTTAAAATGATGAATAACATTGCATAATCTGTAGCCGCGCTGTGAGGAGCTAACGCTAGCTACGTGTAGCTCCGGTTTTGCGGTACTCTGTATGTAAAATAAAAGTGCTTATAAAATAAAATAACCAGTAGAGTGTGAGAGGAGACAGAGGGCGTACCAGTGGAATTAAAGTGTGGGATTTTGGTGAAACTTGTGTGGTGCGTATGCTTGATTAGAAGCTCCGTTTTTGTCGTTAGCATATCCGTTAGCATAACATCAGGATAACTTCCTGTCGGCGAAAAATAGTAGAAGAAATGCAAAACGCCAGAAAACCAACTAGCGGCCAGGAGGAGTAACTGCTAGATAATAGTAATAAGTGTTTAGAATCTGTGAATTTGTTAGAGCTTCATTGTCTAAGACCTGTAAGCTTACATCCTGACTTTAGTTTTAATTAAACATTATAACAAAGATTAATGGTTTCAGTTGTGCTTCTTCAATTCTTGAACTTAATTGTGATTCATTAGTAAATGAGATTCATTATTGTGCAGACCAGAGTGTAAGTGCAGTTCAACAGTTTGACTTGCATTGGTATTTCTGATTGAATATCTTTGAACACAGTTATTGATTTTTTTAAAGTTGAATTTAATATTTAATTGATTAATTATTCATTATTTTTTTATTTCATTTTACTTCCAATTTTAAACCTTTCGAATTCTGATTTGGAACTGGATTGTGATCTTGATTTTGACTCTGATTTAGATGTTGAGTTTGATTTAGGAATTCTAACTTCAATTTTGGATTCGAGATTCCTTCACATATCAAGCATTGACTAATTTTGGTACATTTACATCGTTCCTAAGAATCAATTTTGACACGGACGGCGCAAACATATTTGAGAGATCGTTGACCTCTTACACTACAGACGTATGCTAACATTTACTGCTGACCTTTGGGCAGTTTTGTGTTTGTTTTAGTCAAGGTGCGTGGTTGAGTGGATCCAGATCTGGGAAGTGAAGCAGTGGATCCCAGTTTTGGAGTCAACGACCGCACACAATACAGCACAGAGGGTGAGTTGACTTTGATTCATGTGATGACAAGCGTGCACATTCAATACACACATTTGAATACTCCTAGGCTGCATTAATTTACATTAAAGAAGCAGAGGAAGGAAGTAGGAGAACTGGTAAGTAAACTAAGCTGTGAAGTAAGGGAAGTAGGAGAACTGGTGGGAAGACTAAAATGTGAAGTAAGAGAAGTTCAGCTCAGTTTAAAAAAAAAGAAACCTTTTATTTTTCAGGAGAGGGTGAACAAATAAGTGTTTCTAAACACAATAAAATGGACTGAGACTGATCTCTGGTCTGAGAGAATCAGTGGGACTAATACAGTTTTAAAATGGAGCTCCTAACGTTTCGGCAAGTTGTGCCTTCCTCAGAGGAGAATAAAAAATGAAAGAAAGACTGGAGATATTTATACCTTCCCTAGGCGGAGCAACTAGGGAGCTTCTGATAGGCTGGAACTCCCTGTAATCAGATGGCTAAGCCGTCTCAGCTGTCTAATTGAACACCTGGCAATCAGGAGGAAACCTGTCTTAATCGGCACCAAAGGCCTGCTGGGTGTAAAACCACCATCTCCACCCAATGAGTTTCTAATACAAGTCAAGGTACACTTTGTGGCACTGGCAGGTTAGGTTCAGGGGAAAAAAAGGGTCTGGCTGCCTTTAGGCAGTCAGAGGGCACGGGCACACAAAGTATAGGCCTTAATACCTGTAATTCTCAAGAGGGGTTTGTAATTTTTTTTCATATTTTGCAGGTGTCCTGGCGGGTCTCCTAAAGGAGGTGTCCCGCCCTCATCAGAGGAGGTAAGTCCATCATTTAGACACTCTAGGTCCCCCTAGTCTCAGTTTAACTGTGACCTCCAAGAATGGATAATAATACGTGTGACCAGTCTGTGTTTTAGCAGCGTGGAAATACGTTTAAAATGATGAATAACATTGCATAATCTGTAGCCGCGCTGTGAGGAGCTAACGCTAGCTACCTGTAGCTCCGGTTTTGCGGTACTCTGTATGTAAAATAAAAGTGCTTATAAAATAAAATAACCAGTAGAGTGTGAGAGGAGACAGAGGGCGTACCAGTGGAATTAAAGTGTGGGATTTTGGTGAAACTTGTGTGTGCGTATGCTTGATTAGAAGCTCCGTTTTTGTCGTTAGCATATCCGTTAGCATAACATCAGGATAACTTCCTGTCGGCGAAAAATAGTAGAAGAAATGCAAAACGCCAGAAAACCAACTAGCGGCCAGGAGGAGTAACTGCTAGATAATAGTAATAAGTGTTTAGAATCTGTGAATTTGTTAGAGCTTCATTGTCTAAGACCTGTAAGCTTACATCCTGACTTTAGTTTTAATTAAACATTATAACAAAGATTAATGGTTTCAGTTGTGCTTCTTCAATTCTTGAACTTAATTGTGATTCATTAGTAAATGAGATTCATTATTGTGCAGACCAGAGTGTAAGTGCAGTTCAACAGTTTGACTTGCATTGGTATTTCTGATTGAATATCTTTGAACACAGTTATTGATTTTTTTAAAGTTGAATTTAATATTTAATTGATTAATTATTCATTATTTTTTAATTTCATTTTACTTCCAATTTTAAACCTTTCGAATTCTGATTTGGAACTGGATTGTGATCTTGATTTTGACTCTGATTTAGATGTTGAGTTTGATTTAGGAATTCTAACTTCAATTTTGGATTCGAGATTCCTTCACATATCCAGTATTGACTAATTTTGGTACATTTACTATTTTACATCGTTCCTAAGAATCAATTTTGACACGGACGGCGCAAACATATTTGAGAGATCGTTGACCTCTCTTACACTACAGACGTATGCTAACATTTACTGCTGACCTTTGGGCAGTTTTGTGTTTGTTTTAGTCAAAGTGCGTGGTTGAGTGGATCCAGATCTGGGAAGTGAAGCAGTGGATCCCAGTTTTGGAGTCAACGACCGCACACAATACAGCACAGAGGGTGAGTTGACTTTGATTCATGTGATGACAAGCGTGCACATTCAATACACACATTTGAATACTCCTAGGCTGCATTAATTTACATTAAAGAAGCAGAGGAAGGAAGTAGGAGAACTGGTAAGTAAACTAAGCTGTGAAGTAAGGGAAGTAGGAGAACTGGTGGGAAGACTAAAATGTGAAGTAAGAGAAGTTCAGCTCAGTTTTAAAAAAAAGAAACCTTTTATTTTTCAGGAGAGGGTGAACAAATAAGTGTTTCTAAACACAATAAAATGGACTGAGACTGATCTCTGGTCTGAGAGAATCAGTGGGACTAATACAGTTTTAAAATGGAGCTCCTAACATTTCGGCAAGTTGTGCCTTCCTCAGAGGAGAATAAAAAATGAAAGCAAGACTGGAGATATTTATACCTTCCCTAGGCGGAGCAACTAGGGAGCTTCTGATAGGCTGGAACTCCCTCTAATCAGATGGCTAAGCCGTCTCAGCTGTCTAATTGAACACCTGGCAATCAGGAGGAAACCTGTCTTAATCGGCACCAAAGGCCTGCTGGGTGTAAAACCACCAGTTAAGGGCCATCATCTCCACCCAATGAGTTTCTAATACAAGTCAAGGTACACTTTGTGGCACTGGCAGGTTAGGTTCAGGGGAAAAAAAGGGTCGGGCTGCCTTTAGGCAGTCAGAGGGCACGGGCACACAAAGTATAGGCCTTAATACCTGTAATTCTCAAGAGGGGTTTGTAATTTTTTTTCATATTTTGCAGGTGTCCTGGCGGGTCTCCTAAAGGAGGTGTCCCCGCCCTCATCAGAGGAGGTAAGTCCATCATTTAGACACTCTAGGTCCCCCTAGTCTCAGTTTAACTGTGACCTCCAAGAATGGATAATAATACGTGTGACCAGTCTGTGTTTTAGCAGCGTGGAAATACGTTTAAAATGATGAATAACATTGCATAATCTGTAGCCGCGCTGTGAGGAGCTAACGCTAGCTACGTGTAGCTCCGGTTTTGCGGTACTCTGTATGTAAAATAAAAGTGCTTATAAAATAAAATAACCAGTAGAGTGTGAGAGGAGACAGAGGGCGTACCAGTGGAATTAAAGTGTGGGATTTTGGTGAAACTTGTGTGTGCGTATGCTTGATTAGAAGCTCCGTTTTTGTCGTTAGCATATCCGTTAGCATAACATCAGGATAACTTCCTGTCGGCGAAAAATAGTAGAAGAAATGCAAAACGCCAGAAAACCAACTAGCGGCCAGGAGGAGTAACTGCTAGATAATAGTAATAAGTGTTTAGAATCTGTGAATTTGTTAGAGCTTCATTGTCTAAGACCTGTAAGCTTACATCCTGACTTTAGTGTTAATTAAACATTATAACAAAGATTAATGGTTTCAGTTGTGCTTCTTCAATTCTTGAACTTAATTGTGATTCATTAGTAAATGAGATTCATTATTGTGCAGACCAGAGTGTAAGTGCAGTTCAACAGTTTGACTTGCATTGGTATTTCTGATTGAATATCTTTGAACACAGTTATTGATTTTTTTAAAGTTGAATTTAATATTTAATTGATTAATTATTCATTATTTTTTAATTTCATTTTACTTCCAATTTTAAACCTTTCGAATTCTGATTTGGAACTGGATTGTGATCTTGATTTTGACTCTGATTTAGATGTTGAGTTTGATTTAGGAATTCTAACTTCAATTTTGGATTCGAGATTCCTTCACATATCCAGTATTGACTAATTTTGGTACATTTACTATTTTACATCGTTCCTAAGAATCAATTTTGACACGGACGGCGCAAACATATTTGAGAGATCGTTGACCTCTCTTACACTACAGACGTATGCTAACATTTACTGCTGACCTTTGGGCAGTTTTGTGTTTGTTTTAGTCAAGGTGCGTGGTTGAGTGGATCCAGATCTGGGAAGTGAAGCAGTGGATCCCAGTTTTGGGGTCAACGACCGCACACAATACAGCACAGAAGGTGAGTTGACTTTGATTCATGTGATGACAAGCGTGCACATTCAATACACACATTTGAATACTCCTAGGCTGCATTAATTTACATTAAAGAAGCAGAGGAAGGAAGTAGGAGAACTGGTAAGTAAACTAAGCTGTGAAGTAAGGGAAGTAGGAGAACTGGTGGGAAGACTAAAATGTGAAGTAAGAGAAGTTCAGCTCAGTTTTAAAAAAAAGAAACCTTTTATTTTTCAGGAGAGGGTGAACAAATAAGTGTTTCTAAACACAATAAAATGGACTGAGACTGATCTCTGGTCTGAGAGAATCAGTGGGACTAATACAGTTTTAAAATGGAGCTCCTAACGTTTCGGCAAGTTGTGCCTTCCTCAGAGGAGAATAAAAAATGAAAGAAAGACTGGAGATATTTATACCTTCCCTAGGCGGAGCAACTAGGGAGCTTCTGATAGGCTGGAACTCCCTCTAATCAGATGGCTAAGCCGTCTCAGCTGTCTAATTGAACACCTGGCAATCAGGAGGAAACCTGTCTTAATCGGCACCAAAGGCCTGCTGGGTGTAAAACCACCAGTTAAGGGCCATCATCTCCACCCAATGAGTTTCTAATACAAGTCAAGGTACACTTTGTGGCACTGGCAGGTTAGGTTCAGGGGAAAAAAAGGGTCTGGCTGCCTTTAGGCAGTCAGAGGGCACGGGCACACAAAGTATAGGCCTTAATACCTGTAATTCTCAAGAGGGGTTTGTAATTTTTTTTCATATTTTGCAGGTGTCCTGGCGGGTCTCCTAAAGGAGGTGTCCCGCCCTCATCAGAGGAGGTAAGTCCATCATTTAGACACTCTAGGTCCCCCTAGTCTCAGTTTAACTGTGACCTCCAAGAATGGATAATAATACGTGTGACCAGTCTGTGTTTTAGCAGCTTGGAAATACGTTTAAAATGATGAATAACATTGCATAATCTGTAGCCGCGCTGTGAGGAGCTAACGCTAGCTACGTGTAGCTCCGGTTTTGCGGTACTCTGTATGTAAAATAAAAGTGCTTATAAAATAAAATAACCAGTAGAGTGTGAGAGGAGACAGAGGGCGTACCAGTGGAATTAAAGTGTGGGATTTTGGTGAAACTTGTGTGTGCGTATGCTTGATTAGAAGCTCCGTTTTTGTCGTTAGCATATCCGTTAGCATAACATCAGGATAACTTCCTGTCGGCGAAAAATAGTAGAAGAAATGCAAAACGCCAGAAAACCAACTAGCGGCCAGGAGGAGTAACTGCTAGATAATAGTAATAAGTGTTTAGAATCTGTGAATTTGTTAGAGCTTCATTGTCTAAGACCTGTAAGCTTACATCCTGACTTTAGTTTTAATTAAACATTATAACAAAGATTAATGGTTTCAGTTGTGCTTCTTCAATTCTTGAACTTAATTGTGATTCATTAGTAAATGAGATTCATTATTGTGCAGACCAGAGTGTAAGTGCAGTTCAACAGTTTGACTTGCATTGGTATTTCTGATTGAATATCTTTGAACACAGTTATTGATTTTTTTAAAGTTGAATTTAATATTTAATTGATTAATTATTCATTATTTTTTTATTTCATTTTACTTCCAATTTTAAACCTTTCGAATTCTGATTTGGAACTGGATTGTGATCTTGATTTTGACTCTGATTTAGATGTTGAGTTTGATTTAGGAATTCTAACTTCAATTTTGGATTCGAGATTCCTTCACATATCCAGTATTGACTAATTTTGGTACATTTACTATTTTACATCGTTCCTAAGAATCAATTTTGACACGGACGGCGCAAACATATTTGAGAGATCGTTGACCTCTCTTACACTACAGACGTATGCTAACATTTACTGCTGACCTTTGGGCAGTTTTGTGTTTGTTTTAGTCAAGGTGCGTGGTTGAGTGGATCCAGATCTGGGAAGTGAAGCAGTGGATCCCAGTTTTGGAGTCAACGACCGCACACAATACAGCACAGAGGGTGAGTTGACTTTGATTCATGTGATGACAAGCGTGCACATTCAATACACACATTTGAATACTCCTAGGCTGCATTAATTTACATTAAAGAAGCAGAGGAAGGAAGTAGGAGAACTGGTAAGTAAACTAAGCTGTGAAGTAAGGGAAGTAGGAGAACTGGTGGGAAGACTAAAATGTGAAGTAAGAGAAGTTCAGCTCAGTTTTAAAAAAAAGAAACCTTTTATTTTTCAGGAGAGGGTGAACAAATAAGTGTTTCTAAACACAATAAAATGGACTGAGACTGATCTCTGGTCTGAGAGAATCAGTGGGACTAATACAGTTTTAAAATGGAGCTCCTAACGTTTCGGCAAGTTGTGCCTTCCTCAGAGGAGAATAAAAAATGAAAGAAAGACTGGAGATATTTATACCTTCCCTAGGCGGAGCAACTAGGGAGCTTCTGATAGGCTGGAACTCCCTCTAATCAGATGGCTAAGCCGTCTCAGCTGTCTAATTGAACACCTGGCAATCAGGAGGAAACCTGTCTTAATCGGCACCAAAGGCCTGCTGGGTGTAAAACCACCAGTTAAGGGCCATCATCTCCACCCAATGAGTTTCTAATACAAGTCAAGGTACACTTTGTGGCACTGGCAGGTTAGGTTCAGGGGAAAAAAAGGGTCTGGCTGCCTTTAGGCAGTCAGAGGGCACGGGCACACAAAGTATAGGCCTTAATACCTGTAATTCTCAAGAGGGGTTTGTAATTTTTTTTCATATTTTGCAGGTGTCCTGGCGGGTCTCCTAAAGGAGGTGTCCCCGCCCTCATCAGAGGAGGTAAGTCCATCATTTAGACACTCTAGGTCCCCCTAGTCTCAGTTTAACTGTGACCTCCAAGAATGGATAATAATACGTGTGACCAGTCTGTGTTTTAGCAGCGTGGAAATACGTTTAAAATGATGAATAACATTGCATAATCTGTAGCCGCGCTGTGAGGAGCTAACGCTAGCTACGTGTAGCTCCGGTTTTGCGGTACTCTGTATGTAAAATAAGTGCTTATAAAATAAAATAACCAGTAGAGTGTGAGAGGAGACAGAGGGCGTACCAGTGGAATTAAAGTGTGGGATTTTGGTGAAACTTGTGTGTGTATGCTTGATTAGAAGCTCCGTTTTTGTCGTTAGCATATCCGTTAGCATAACATCAGGATAACTTCCTGTCGGCGAAAAATAGTAGAAGAAATGCAAAACGCCAGAAAACCAACTAGCGGCCAGGAGGATTAACTGCTAGATAATAGTAATGAGTGTTTAGAATCTGTGAATTTGTTAGAGCTTCATTGTCTAAGACCTGTAAGCTTACATCCTGACTTTAGTTTTAATTAAACATTATAACAAAGATTAATGGTTTCAGTTGTGCTTCTTCAATTCTTGAACTTAATTGTGATTCATTAGTAAATGAGATTCATTATTGTGCAGACCAGAGTGTAAGTGCAGTTCAACAGTTTGACTTGCATTGGTATTTCTGATTGAATATCTTTGAACACAGTTATTGATTTTTTTAAAGTTGAATTTAATATTTAATTGATTAATTATTCATTATTTTTTAATTTCATTTTACTTCCAATTTTAAACCTTTCGAATTCTGATTTGGAACTGGATTGTGATCTTGATTTTGACTCTGATTTAGATGTTGAGTTTGATTTAGGAATTCTAACTTCAATTTTGGATTCGAGATTCCTTCACATATCCAGTATTGACTAATTTTGGTACATTTACTATTTTACATCGTTCCTAAGAATCAATTTTGACACGGACGGCGCAAACATATTTGAGAGATCGTTGACCTCTCTTACACTACAGACGTATGCTAACATTTACTGCTGACCTTTGGGCAGTTTTGTGTTTGTTTTAGTCAAGGTGCGTGGTTGAGTGGATCCAGATCTGGGAAGTGAAGCAGTGGATCCCAGTTTTGGAGTCAACGACCGCACACAATACAGCACAGAGGGTGAGTTGACTTTGATTCATGTGATGACAAGCGTGCACATTCAATACACACATTTGAATACTCCTAGGCTGCATTAATTTACATTAAAGAAGCAGAGGAAGGAAGTAGGAGAACTGGTAAGTAAACTAAGCTGTGAAGTAAGGGAAGTAGGAGAACTGGTGGGAAGACTAAAATGTGAAGTAAGAGAAGTTCAGCTCAGTTTTTAAAAAAAGAAACCTTTTATTTTTCAGGAGAGGGTGAACAAATAAGTGTTTCTAAACACAATAAAATGGACTGAGACTGATCTCTGGTCTGAGAGAATCAGTGGGACTAATACAGTTTTAAAATGGAGCTCCTAACGTTTCGGCAAGTTGTGCCTTCCTCAGAGGAGAATAAAAAATGAAAGAAAGACTGGAGATATTTATACCTTCCCTAGGCGGAGCAACTAGGGAGCTTCTGATAGGCTGGAACTCCCTGTAATCAGATGGCTAAGCCGTCTCAGCTGTCTAATTGAACACCTGGCAATCAGGAGGAAACCTGTCTTAATCGGCACCAAAGGCCTGCTGGGTGTAAAACCACCAGTTAAGGGCCATCATCTCCACCCAAATGAGTTTCTAATACAAGTCAAGGTACACTTTGTGGCACTGGCAGGTTAGGTTCAGGGGAAAAAAAGGGTCTGGCTGCCTTTAGGCAGTCAGAGGGCACGGGCACACAAAGTATAGGCCTTAATACCTGTAATTCT
Organism: Melanostigma gelatinosum; assembly: GCF_949748355.1. Lineage (NCBI taxonomy): Eukaryota > Metazoa > Chordata > Actinopteri > Perciformes > Zoarcidae > Melanostigma > Melanostigma gelatinosum. Next base: position 19,397,040 of record NC_136655.1, read on the forward strand.
CAAGAGGGGTTTGTAATTTTTTTTCATATTTTGCAGGTGTCCTGGCGGGTCTCCTAAAGGAGGTGTCCCCGCCCTCATCAGAGGAGGTAAGTCCATCATTTAGACACTCTAGGTCCCCTAGTCTCAGTTTAACTGTGACCTCCAAGAATGGATAATAATACGTGTGACCAGTCTGTGTTTTAGCAGCGTGGAAATACGTTTAAAATGATGAATAACATTGCATAATCTGTAGCCGCGCTGTGAGGAGCTAACGCTAGCTACGTGTAGCTCCGGTTTTGCGGTACTCTGTATGTAAAATAAAAGTGCTTATAAAATAAAATAACCAGTAGAGTGTGAGAGGAGACAGAGGGCGTACCAGTGGAATTAAAGTGTGGGATTTTGGTGAAACTTGTGTGTGCGTATGCTTGATTAGAAGCTCCGTTTTTGTCGTTAGCATATCCGTTAGCATAACATCAGGATAACTTCCTGTCGGCGAAAAATAGTAGAAGAAATGCAAAACGCCAGAAAACCAACTAGCGGCCAGGAGGAGTAACTGCTAGATAATAGTAATAAGTGTTTAGAATCTGTGAATTTGTTAGAGCTTCATTGTCTAAGACCTGTAAGCTTACATCCTGACTTTAGTTTTAATTAAACATTATAACAAAGATTAATGGTTTCAGTTGTGCTTCTTCAATTCTTGAACTTAATTGTGATTCATTAGTAAATGAGATTCATTATTGTGCAGACCAGAGTGTAAGTGCAGTTCAACAGTTTGACTTGCATTGGTATTTCTGATTGAATATCTTTGAAAACAGTTATTGATTTTTTTAAAGTTGAATTTAATATTTAATTGATTAATTATTCATTATTTTTTAATTTCATTTTACTTCCAATTTTAAACCTTTCGAATTCTGATTTGGAACTGGATTGTGATCTTGATTTTGACTCTGATTTAGATGTTGAGTTTGATTTAGGAATTCTAACTTCAATTTTGGATTCGAGATTCCTTCACATATCAAGCATTGACTAATTTTGGTACATTTACTATTTTACATCGTTCCTAAGAATCAATTTTGACACGGACGGCGCAAACATATTTGAGAGATCGTTGACCTCTCTTACACTACAGACGTATGCTAACATTTACTGCTGACCTTTGGGCAGTTTTGTGTTTGTTTTAGTCAAGGTGCGTGGTTGAGTGGATCCAGATCTGGGAAGTGAAGCAGTGGATCCCAGTTTTGGAGTCAACGACCGCACACAATACAGCACAGAGGGTGAGTTGACTTTGATTCATGTGATGACAAGCGTGCACATTCAATACACACATTTGAATACTCCTAGGCCGCATTAATTTACATTAAAGAAGCAGAGGAAGGAAGTAGGAGAACTGGTAAGTAAACTAAGCTGTGAAGTAAGGGAAGTAGGAGAACTGGTGGGAAGACTAAAATGTGAAGTAAGAGAAGTTCAGCTCAGTTTTTTAAAAAATAAACCTTTTATTTTTCAGGAGAGGGTGAACAAATAAGTGTTTCTAAACACAATAAAATGGACTGAGACTGATCTCTGGTCTGAGAGAATCAGTGGGACTAATACAGTTTTAAAATGGAGCTCCTAACGTTTCGGCAAGTTGTGCCTTCCTCAGAGGAGAATAAAAAATGAAAGAAAGACTGGAGATATTTATACCTTCCCTAGGCGGAGCAACTAGGGAGCTTCTGATAGGCTGGAACTCCCTCTAATCAGATGGCTAAGCCGTCTCAGCTGTCTAATTGAACACCTGGCAATCAGGAGGAAACCTGTCTTAATCGGCACCAAAGGCCTGCTGGGTGTAAAACCACCAGTTAAGGGCCATCATCTCCACCCAATGAGTTTCTAATACAAGTCAAGGTACACTTTGTGGCACTGGCAGGTTAGGTTCAGGGGAAAAAAAGGGTCTGGCTGCCTTTAGGCAGTCAGAGGGCACGGGCACACAAAGTATAGGCCTTAATACCTGTAATTCTCAAGAGGGGTTTGTAATTTTTTTTCATATTTTGCAGGTGTCCTGGCGGGTCTCCTAAAGGAGGTGTCCCCGCCCTCATCAGAGGAGGTAAGTCCATCATTTAGACACTCTAGGTCCCCCTAGTCTCAGTTTAACTGTGACCTCCAAGAATGGATAATAATACGTGTGACCAGTCTGTGTTTTAGCAGCGTGGAAATACGTTTAAAATGATGAATAACATTGCATAATCTGTAGCCACGCTGTGAGGAGCTAACGCTAGCTACGTGTAGCTCCGGTTTTGCGGTACTCTGTATGTAAAATAAAAGTGCTTATAAAATAAAATAACCAGTAGAGTGTGAGAGGAGACAGAGGGCGTACCAGTGGAATTAAAGTGTGGGATTTTGGTGAAACTTGTGTATGCTTGATTAGAAGCTCCGTTTTTGTCGTTAGCATATCCGTTAGCATAACATCAGGATAACTTCCTGTCGGCGAAAAATAGTAGAAGAAATGCAAAACGCCAGAAAACCAACTAGCGGCCAGGAGGAGTAACTGCTAGATAATAGTAATGAGTGTTTAGAGTCTGTGAATTTGTTAGAGCTTCATTGTCTAAGACCTGTAAACTTACATCCTGACTTTAGTTTTAATTAAACATTATAACAAAGATTAATGGTTTCAGTTGTGCTTCTTCAATTCTTGAACTTAATTGTGATTCATTAGTAAATGAGATTCATTATTGTGCAGACCAGAGTGTAAGTGCAGTTCAACAGTTTGACTTGCATTGGTATTTCTGATTGAATATCTTTGAACACAGTTATTGATTTTTTTAAAGTTGAATTTAATATTTAATTGATTAATTATTCATTATTTTTTAATTTCATTTTACTTCCAATTTTAAACCTTTCAAATTCTGATTTGGAACTGGATTGTGATCTTGATTTTGACTCTGATTTAGATGTTGAGTTTGATTTAGGAATTCTAACTTCAATTTTGGATTCGAGATTCCTTCACATATCCAGTATTGACTAATTTTGGTACATTTACTATTTTACATCGTTCCTAAGAATCAATTTTGACACGGACGGCGCAAACATATTTGAGAGATCGTTGACCTCTCTTACACTACAGACGTATGCTAACATTTACTGCTGACCTTTGGGCAGTTTTGTTTTTGTTTTAGTCAAGGTGCGTGGTTGAGTGGATCCAGATCTGGGAAGTGAAGCAGTGGATCCCAGTTTTGGAGTCAACGACCGCACACAATACAGCACAGAGGGTGAGTTGACTTTGATTCATGTGATGACAAGCGTGCACATTCAATACACACATTTGAATACTCCTAGGCTGCATTAATTTACATTAAAGAAGCAGAGGAAGGAAGTAGGAGAACTGGTAAGTAAACTAAGCTGTGAAGTAAGGGAAGTAGGAGAACTGGTGGGAAGACTAAAATGTGAAGTAAGAGAAGTTCAGCTCAGTTTTTAAAAAAAGAAACCTCTTATTTTTCAGGAGAGGGTGAACAAATAAGTGTTTCTAAACACAATAAAATGGACGGAGACTGATCTCTGGTCTGAGAGAATCAGTGGGACTAATACAGTTTTACAATGGAGCTCCTAACGTTTCGGCAAGTTGTGCCTTCCTCAGAGGAGAATAAAAAATGAAAGAAAGACTGGAGATATTTATACCTTCCCTAGGCGGAGCAACTAGGGAGCTTCTGATAGGCTGGAACTCCCTCTAATCAGATGGCTAAGCCGTCTCAGCTGTCTAATTGAACACCTGGCAATCAGGAGGAAACCTGTCTTAATCGGCACCAAAGGCCTGCTGGGTGTAAAACCACCAGTTAAGGGCCATCATCTCCACCCAATGAGTTTCTAATACAAGTCAAGGTACACTTTGTGGCACTGGCAGGTTAGGTTCAGGGGAAAAAAAGGGTCTGGCTGCCTTTAGGCAGTCAGAGGGCACGGGCACACAAAGTATAGGCCTTAATACCTGTAATTCTCAAGAGGGGTTTGTAATTTTTTTTCATATTTTGCAGGTGTCCTGGCGGGTCTCCTAAAGGAGGTGTCCCGCCCTCATCAGAGGAGGTAAGTCCATCATTTAGACACTCTAGGTCCCCCTAGTCTCAGTTTAACTGTGACCTCCAAGAATGGATAATAATACGTGTGACCAGTCTGTGTTAGCAGCGTGGAAATACGTTTAAAATGATGAATAACATTGCATAATCTGTAGCCGCGCTGTGAGGAGCTAACGCTAGCTACGTGTAGCTCCGGTTTTGCGGTACTCTGTATGTAAAATAAAAGTGCTTATAAAATAAAATAACCAGTAGAGTGTGAGAGGAGACAGAGGGCGTACCAGTGGAATTAAAGTGTGGGATTTTGGTGAAACTTGTGTGTGCGTATGCTTGATTAGAAGCTCCGTTTTTGTCGTTAGCATATCCGTTAGCATAACATCAGGATAACTTCCTGTCGGCGAAAAATAGTAGAAGAAATGCAAAACGCCAGAAAACCAACTAGCGGCCAGGAGGAGTAACTGCTAGATAATAGTAATAAGTGTTTAGAATCTGTGAATTTGTTAGAGCTTCATTGTCTAAGACCTGTAAGCTTACATCCTGACTTTAGTTTTAATTAAACATTATAACAAAGATTAATGGTTTCAGTTGTGCTTCTTCAATTCTTGAACTTAATTGTGATTCATTAGTAAATGAGATTCATTATTGTGCAGACCAGAGTGTAAGTGCAGTTCAACAGTTTGACTTGCATTGGTATTTCTGATTGAATATCTTTGAACACAGTTATTGATTTTTTTAAAGTTGAATTTAGTATTTAATTGATTAATTATTCATTATTTTTTAATTTCATTTTACTTCCAATTTTAAACCTTTCGAATTCTGATTTGGAACTGGATTGTGATCTTGATTTTGACTCTGATTTAGATGTTGAGTTTGATTTAGGAATTCTAACTTCAATTTTGGATTCGAGATTCCTTCACATATCCAGTATTGACTAATTTTGGTACATTTACTATTTTACATCGTTCCTAAGAATCAATTTTGACACGGACGGCGCAAACATATTTGAGAGATCGTTGACCTCTCTTACACTACAGACGTATGCTAACATTTACTGCTGACCTTTGGGCAGTTTTGTGTTTGTTTTAGTCAAGGTGCGTGGTTGAGTGGATCCAGATCTGGGAAGTGAAGCAGTGGATCCCAGTTTTGGAGTCAACGACCGCACACAATACAGCACAGAGGGTGAGTTGACTTTGATTCATGTGATGACAAGCGTGCACATTCAATACACACATTTGAATACTCCTAGGCTGCATTAATTTACATTAAAGAAGCAGAGGAAGGAAGTAGGAGAACTGGTAAGTAAACTAAGCTGTGAAGTAAGGGAAGTAGGAGAACTGGTGGGAAGACTAAAATGTGAAGTAAGAGAAGTTCAGCTCAGTTTTAAAAAAAAGAAACCTTTTATTTTTCAGGAGAGGGTGAACAAATAAGTGTTTCTAAACACAATAAAATGGACTGAGACTGATCTCTGGTCTGAGAGAATCAGTGGGACTAATACAGTTTTAAAATGGAGCTCCTAACGTTTCGGCAAGTTGTGCCTTCCTCAGAGGAGAATAAAAAATGAAAGAAAGACTGGAGATATTTATACCTTCCCTAGGCGGAGCAACTAGGGAGCTTCTGATAGGCTGGAACTCCCTGTAATCAGATGGCTAAGCCGTCTCAGCTGTCTAATTGAACACCTGGCAATCAGGAGGAAACCTGTCTTAATCGGCACCAAAGGCCTGCTGGGTGTAAAACCACCAGTTAAGGGCCATCATCTCCACCCAAATGAGTTTCTAATACAAGTCAAGGTACACTTTGTGGCACTGGCAGGTTAGGTTCAGGGGAAAAAAAGGGTCTGGCTGCCTTTAGGCAGTCAGAGGGCACGGGCACACAAAGTATAGGCCTTAATACCTGTAATTCTCAAGAGGGGTTTGTAATTTTTTTTCATATTTTGCAGGTGTCCTGGCGGGTCTCCTAAAGGAGGTGTCCCCGCCCTCATCAGAGGAGGTAAGTCCATCATTTAGACACTCTAGGTCCCCCTAGTCTCAGTTTAACTGTGACCTCCAAGAATGGATAATAATACGTGTGACCAGTCTGTGTTTTAGCAGCGTGGAAATACGTTTAAAATGATGAATAACATTGCATAATCTGTAGCCGCGCTGTGAGGAGCTAACGCTAGCTACGTGTAGCTCCGGTTTTGCGGTACTCTGTATGTAAAATAAAAGTGCTTATAAAATAAAATAACCAGTAGAGTGTGAGAGGAGACAGAGGGCGTACCAGTGGAATTAAAGTGTGGGATTTTGGTGAAACTTGTGTGTATGCTTGATTAGAAGCTCCGTTTTTGTCGTTAGCATATCCGTTAGCATAACATCAGGATAACTTCCTGTCGGCGAAAAATAGTAGAAGAAATGCAAAACGCCAGAAAACCAACTAGCGGCCAGGAGGAGTAACTGCTAGATAATAGTAATGAGTGTTTAGAATCTGTGAATTTGTTAGAGCTTCATTGTCTAAGACCTGTAAGCTTACATCCTGACTTTAGTTTTAATTAAACATTATAACAAAGATTAATGGTTTCAGTTGTGCTTCTTCAATTCTTGAACTTAATTGTGATTCATTAGTAAATGAGATTCATTATTGTGCAGACCAGAGTGTAAGTGCAGTTCAACAGTTTGACTTGCATTGGTATTTCTGATTGAATATCTTTGAACACAGTTATTGATTTTTTTAAAGTTGAATTTAATATTTAATTGATTAATTATTCATTTTTTAATTTCATTTTACTTCCAATTTTAAACCTTTCGAATTCTGATTTGGAACTGGATTGTGATCTTGATTTTGACTCTGATTTAGATGTTGAGTTTGATTTAGGAATTCTAACTTCAATTTTGGATTCGAGATTCCTTCACATATCCAGTATTGACTAATTTTGGTACATTTACTATTTTACATCGTTCCTAAGAATCAATTTTGACATGGACGGCGCAAACATATTTGAGAGATCGTTGACCTCTTACACTACAGACGTATGCTAACATTTACTGCTGACCTTTGGGCAGTTTTGTGTTTGTTTTAGTCAAGGTGCGTGGTTGAGTGGATCCAGATCTGGGAAGTGAAGCAGTGGATCCCAGTTTTGGAGTCAACGACCGCACACAATACAGCACAGAGGGTGAGTTGACTTTGATTCATGTGATGACAAGCGTGCACATTCAATACACACATTTGAATACTCCTAGGCTGCATTAATTTACATTAAAGAAGCAGAGGAAGGAAGTAGGAGAACTGGTAAGTAAACTAAGCTGTGAAGTAAGGGAAGTAGGAGAACTGGTGGGAAGACTAAAATGTGAAGTAAGAGAAGTTCAGCTCAGTTTTAAAAAAAATAAACCTTTTATTTTTCAGGAGAGGGTGAACAAATAAGTGTTTCTAAACACAATAAAATGGACTGAGACTGATCTCTGGTCTGAGAGAATCAGTGGGACTAATACAGTTTTAAAATGGAGCTCCTAACGTTTCGGCAAGTTGTGCCTTCCTCAGAGGAGAATAAAAAATGAAAGAAAGACTGGAGATATTTATACCTTCCCTAGGCGGAGCAACTAGGGAGCTTCTGATAGGCTGGAACTCCCTCTAATCAGATGGCTAAGCCGTCTCAGCTGTCTAATTGAACACCTGGCAATCAGGAGGAAACCTGTCTTAATCGGCACCAAAGGCCTGCTGGGTGTAAAACCACCAGTTAAGGGCCATCATCTCCACCCAAATGAGTTTCTAATACAAGTCAAGGTACACTTTGTGGCACTGGCAGGTTAGGTTCAGGGGAAAAAAAGGGTCTGGCTGCCTTTAGGCAGTCAGAGGGCACGGGCACACAAAGTATAGGCCTTAATACCTGTAATTCTCAAGAGGGGTTTGTAATTTTTTTTCATATTTTGCAGGTGTCCTGGCGGGTCTCCTAAAGGAGGTGTCCCCGCCCTCATCAGAGGAGGTAAGTCCATCATTTAGACACTCTAGGTCCCCCTAGTCTCAGTTTAACTGTGACCTCCAAGAATGGATAATAATACGTGTGACCAGTCTGTGTTTTAGCAGCGTGGAAATACGTTTAAAATGATGAATAACATTGCATAATCTGTAGCCGCGCTGTGAGGAGCTAACGCTAGCTACGTGTAGCTCCGGTTTTGCGGTACTCTGTATGTAAAATAAAAGTGCTTATAAAATAAAATAACCAGTAGAGTGTGAGAGGAGACAGAGGGCGTACCAGTGGAATTAAAGTGTGGGATTTTGGTGAAACTTGTGTGTGCGTATGCTTGATTAGAAGCTCCGTTTTTGTCGTTAGCATATCCGTTAGCATAACATCAGGATAACTTCCTGTCGGCGAAAAATAGTAGAAGAAATGCAAAACGCCAGAAAACCAACTAGCGGCCAGGAGGAGTAACTGCTAGATAATAGTAATAAGTGTTTAGAATCTGTGAATTTGTTAGAGCTTCATTGTCTAAGACCTGTAAGCTTACATCCTGACTTTAGTTTTAATTAAACATTATAACAAAGATTAATGGTTTCAGTTGTGCTTCTTCAATTCTTGAACTTAATTGTGATTCATTAGTAAATGAGATTCATTATTGTGCAGACCAGAGTGTAAGTGCAGTTCAACAGTTTGACTTGCATTGGTATTTCTGATTGAATATCTTTGAACACAGTTATTGATTTTTTTAAAGTTGAATTTAATATTTAATTGATTAATTATTCATTATTTTTTAATTTCATTTTACTTCCAATTTTAAACCTTTCGAATTCTGATTTGGAACTGGATTGTGATCTTGATTTTGACTCTGATTTAGATGTTGAGTTTGATTTAGGAATTCTAACTTCAATTTTGGATTCGAGATTCCTTCACATATCCAGTATTGACTAATTTTGGTACATTTACTATTTTACATCGTTCCTAAGAATCAATTTTGACACGGACGGCGCAAACATATTTGAGAGATCGTTGACCTCTCTTACACTACAGACGTATTCTAACATTTACTGCTGACCTTTGGGCAGTTTTGTGTTTGTTTTAGTCAAGGTGCGTGGTTGAGTGGATCCAGATCTGGGAAGTGAAGCAGTGGATCCCAGTTTTGGAGTCAACGACCGCACACAATACAGCACAGAGGGTGAGTTGACTTTGATTCATGTGATGACAAGCCTGCACATTCAATACACACATTTGAATACTCCTAGGCCGCATTAATTTACATTAAAGAAGCAGAGGAAGGAAGTAGGAGAACTGGTAAGTAAACTAAGCTGTGAAGTAAGGGAAGTAGGAGAACTGGTGGGAAGACTAAAATGTGAAGTAAGAGAAGTTCAGCTCAGTTTAAAAAAAAAGAAACCTTTTATTTTTCAGGAGAGGGTGAACAAATAAGTGTTTCTAAACACAATAAAATGGACTGAGACTGATCTCTGGTCTGAGAGAATCAGTGGGACTAATACAGTTTTAAAATGGAGCTCCTAACGTTTCGGCAAGTTGTGCCTTCCTCAGAGGAGAATAAAAAATGAAAGAAAGACTGGAGATATTTATACCTTCCCTAGGCGGAGCAACTAGGGAGCTTCTGATAGGCTGGAACTCCCTGTAATCAGATGGCTAAGCCGTCTCAGCTGTCTAATTGAACACCTGGCAATCAGGAGGAAACCTGTCTTAATCGGCACCAAAGGCCTGCTGGGTGTAAAACCACCAGTTAAGGGGCATCATCTCCACCCAATGAGTTTCTAATGCAAGTCAAGGTACACTTTGTGGCACTGGCAGGTTAGGTTCAGGGGAAAAAAAGGGTCTGGCTGCCTTTAGGCAGTCAGAGGGCACGGGCACACAAAGTATAGGCCTTAATACCTGTAATTCTCAAGAGGGGTTTGTAATTTTTTTTCATATTTTGCAGGTGTCCTGGCGGGTCTCCTAAAGGAGGTGTCCCCGCCCTCATCAGAGGAGGTAAGTCCATCATTTAGACACTCTAGGTCCCCCTAGTCTCAGTTTAACTGTGACCTCCAAGAATGGATAATAATACGTGTGACCAGTCTGTGTTTTAGCAGCGTGGAAATACGTTTAAAATGATGAATAACATTGCATAATCTGTAGCCGCGCTGTGAGGAGCTAACGCTAGCTACGTGTAGCTCCGGTTTTGCGGTACTCTGTATGTAAAATAAAAGTGCTTATAAAATAAAATAACCAGTAGAGTGTGAGAGGAGACAGAGGGCGTACCAGTGGAATTAAAGTGTGGGATTTTGGTGAAACTTGTGTGTGCGTATGCTTGATTAGAAGCTCCGTTTTTGTCGTTAGCATATCCGTTAGCATAACATCAGGATAACTTCCTGTCGGCGAAAAATAGTAGAAGAAATGCAAAACGCCAGAAAACCAACTAGCGGCCAGGAGGAGTAACTGCTAGATAATAGTAATGAGTGTTTAGAATCTGTGAATTTGTTAGAGCTTCATTGTCTAAGACCTGTAAGCTTACATCCTGACTTTAGTTTTAATTAAACATTATAACAAAGATTAATGGTTTCAGTTGTGCTTCTTCAATTCTTGAACTTAATTGTGATTCATTAGTAAATGAGATTCATTATTGTGCAGACCAGAGTGTAAGTGCAGTTCAACAGTTTGACTTGCATTGGTATTTCTGATTGAATATCTTTGAACACAGTTATTGATTTTTTTAAAGTTGAATTTAATATTTAATTGATTAATTATTCATTATTTTTTAATTTCATTTTACTTCCAATTTTAAACCTTTCGAATTCTGATTTGGAACTGGATTGTGATCTTGATTTTGACTCTGATTTAGATGTTGAGTTTGATTTAGGAATTCTAACTTCAATTTTGGATTCCAGATTCCTTCACATATCCAGTATTGACTAATTTTGGTACATTTACTATTTTACATCGTTCCTAAGAATCAATTTTGACACGGACGGCGCAAACATATTTGAGAGATCGTTGACCTCTCTTACACTACAGACGTATGCTAACATTTACTGCTGACCTTTGGGCAGTTTTGTGTTTGTTTTAGTCAAGGTGCGTGGTTGAGTGGATCCAGATCTGGGAAGTGAAGCAGTGGATCCCAGTTTTGGAGTCAACGACCGCACACAATACAGCACAGAGGGTGAGTTGACTTTGATTCATGTGATGACAAGCGTGCACATTCAATACACACATTTGAATACTCCTAGGCTGCATTAATTTACATTAAAGAAGCAGAGGAAGGAAGTAGGAGAACTGGTAAGTAAACTAAGCTGTGAAGTAAGGGAAGTAGGAGAACTGGTGGGAAGACTAAAATGTGAAGTAAGAGAAGTTCAGCTCAGTTTAAAAAAAAAGAAACCTTTTATTTTTCAGGAGAGGGTGAACAAATAAGTGTTTCTAAACACAATAAAATGGACTGAGACTGATCTCTGGTCTGAGAGAATCAGTGGGACTAATACAGTTTTAAAATGGAGCTCCTAACGTTTCGGCAAGTTGTGCCTTCCTCAGAGGAGAATAAAAAATGAAAGAAAGACTGGAGATATTTATACCTTCCCTAGGCGGAGCAACTAGGGAGCTTCTGATAGGCTGGAACTCCCTGTAATCAGATGGCTAAGCCGTCTCAGCTGTCTAATTGAACACCTGGCAATCAGGAGGAAACCTGTCTTAATCGGCACCAAAGGCCTGCTGGGTGTAAAACCACCAGTTAAGGGGCATCATCTCCACCCAATGAGTTTCTAATGCAAGTCAAGGTACACTTTGTGGCACTGGCAGGTTAGGTTCAGGGGAAAAAAAGGGTCTGGCTGCCTTTAGGCAGTCAGAGGGCACGGGCACACAAAGTATAGGCCTTAATACCTGTAATTCTCAAGAGGGGTTTGTAATTTTTTTTCATATTTTGCAGGTGTCCTGGCGGGTCTCCTAAAGGAGGTGTCCCCGCCCTCATCAGAGGAGGTAAGTCCATCATTTAGACACTCTAGGTCCCCCTAGTCTCAGTTTAACTGTGACCTCCAAGAATGGATAATAATACGTGTGACCAGTCTGTGTTTTAGCAGCGTGGAAATACGTTTAAAATGATGAATAACATTGCATAATCTGTAGCCGCGCTGTGAGGAGCTAACGCTAGCTACGTGTAGCTCCGGTTTTGCGGTACTCTGTATGTAAAATAAAAGTGCTTATAAAATAAAATAACCAGTAGAGTGTGAGAGGAGACAGAGGGCGTACCAGTGGAATTAAAGTGTGGGATTTTGGTGAAACTTGTGTGTGCGTATGCTTGATTAGAAGCTCCGTTTTTGTCGTTAGCATATCCGTTAGCATAACATCAGGATAACTTCCTGTCGGCGAAAAATAGTAGAAGAAATGCAAAACGCCAGAAAACCAACTAGCGGCCAGGAGGAGTAACTGCTAGATAATAGTAATGAGTGTTTAGAATCTGTGAATTTGTTAGAGCTTCATTGTCTAAGACCTGTAAGCTTACATCCTGACTTTAGTTTTAATTAAACATTATAACAAAGATTAATGGTTTCAGTTGTGCTTCTTCAATTCTTGAACTTAATTGTGATTCATTAGTAAATGAGATTCATTATTGTGCAGACCAGAGTGTAAGTGCAGTTCAACAGTTTGACTTGCATTGGTATTTCTGATTGAATATCTTTGAACACAGTTATTGATTTTTTTAAAGTTGAATTTAATATTTAATTGATTAATTATTCATTATTTTTTAATTTCATTTTACTTCCAATTTTAAACCTTTCGAATTCTGATTTGGAACTGGATTGTGATCTTGATTTTGACTCTGATTTAGATGTTGAGTTTGATTTAGGAATTCTAACTTCAATTTTGGATTCCAGATTCCTTCACATATCCAGTATTGACTAATTTTGGTACATTTACTATTTTACATCGTTCCTAAGAATCAATTTTGACACGGACGGCGCAAACATATTTGAGAGATCGTTGACCTCTCTTACACTACAGACGTATGCTAACATTTACTGCTGACCTTTGGGCAGTTTTGTGTTTGTTTTAGTCAAGGTGCGTGGTTGAGTGGATCCAGATCTGGGAAGTGAAGCAGTGGATCCCAGTTTTGGAGTCAACGACCGCACACAATACAGCACAGAGGGTGAGTTGACTTTGATTCATGTGATGACAAGCGTGCACATTCAATACACACATTTGAATACTCCTAGGCTGCATTAATTTACATTAAAGAAGCAGAGGAAGGAAGTAGGAGAACTGGTAAGTAAACTAAGCTGTGAAGTAAGGGAAGTAGGAGAACTGGTGGGAAGACTAAAATGTGAAGTAAGAGAAGTTCAGCTCAGTTTTTAAAAAAGAAACCTTTTATTTTTCAGGAGAGGGTGAACAAATAAGTGTTTCTAAACACAATAAAATGGACTGAGACTGATCTCTGGTCTGAGAGAATCAGTGGGACTAATACAGTTTTAAAATGGAGCTCCTAACGTTTCGGCAAGTTGTGCCTTCCTCAGAGGAGAATAAAAAATGAAAGAAAGACTGGAGATATTTATACCTTCCCTAGGCAGAGCAACTAGGGAGCTTCTGATAGGCTGGAACTCCCTGTAATCAGATGGCTAAGCCGTCTCAGCTGTCTAATTGAACACCTGGCAATCAGGAGGAAACCTGTCTTAATCGGCACCAAAGGCCTGCTGGGTGTAAAACCACCAGTTAAGGGCCATCATCTCCACCCAAATGAGTTTCTAATACAAGTCAAGGTACACTTTGTGGCACTGGCAGGTTAGGTTCAGGGGAAAAAAAGGGTCTGGCTGCCTTTAGGCAGTCAGAGGGCACGGGCACACAACGTATAGGCCTTAATACCTGTAATTCTCAAGAGGGGTTTGTAATTTTTTTTCATATTTTGCAGGTGTCCTGGCGGGTCTCCTAAAGGAGGTGTCCCCGCCCTCATCAGAGGAGGTAAGTCCATCATTTAGACACTCTAGGTCCCCCTAGTCTCAGTTTAACTGTGACCTCCAAGAATGGATAATAATACGTGTGACCAGTCTGTGTTTTAGCAGCGTGGAAATACGTTTAAAATGATGAATAACATTGCATAATCTGTAGCCGCGCTGTGAGGAGCTAACGCTAGCTACGTGTAGCTCCGGTTTTGCGGTACTCTGTATGTAAAATAAAAGTGCTTATAAAATAAAATAACCAGTAGAGTGTGAGAGGAGACAGAGGGCGTACCAGTGGAATTAAAGTGTGGGATTTTGGTGAAACTTGTGTGGTGCGTATGCTTGATTAGAAGCTCCGTTTTTGTCGTTAGCATATCCGTTAGCATAACATCAGGATAACTTCCTGTCGGCGAAAAATAGTAGAAGAAATGCAAAACGCCAGAAAACCAACTAGCGGCCAGGAGGAGTAACTGCTAGATAATAGTAATAAGTGTTTAGAATCTGTGAATTTGTTAGAGCTTCATTGTCTAAGACCTGTAAGCTTACATCCTGACTTTAGTTTTAATTAAACATTATAACAAAGATTAATGGTTTCAGTTGTGCTTCTTCAATTCTTGAACTTAATTGTGATTCATTAGTAAATGAGATTCATTATTGTGCAGACCAGAGTGTAAGTGCAGTTCAACAGTTTGACTTGCATTGGTATTTCTGATTGAATATCTTTGAACACAGTTATTGATTTTTTTAAAGTTGAATTTAATATTTAATTGATTAATTATTCATTATTTTTTAATTTCATTTTACTTCCAATTTTAAACCTTTCGAATTCTGATTTGGAACTGGATTGTGATCTTGATTTTGACTCTGATTTAGATGTTGAGTTTGATTTAGGAATTCTAACTTCAATTTTGGATTCGAGATTCCTTCACATATCAAGCATTGACTAATTTTGGTACATTTACTATTTTACATCGTTCCTAAGAATCAATTTTGACACGGACGGCGCAAACATATTTGAGAGATCGTTGACCTCTCTTACACTACAGACGTATGCTAACATTTACTGCTGACCTTTGGGCAGTTTTGTGTTTGTTTTAGTCAAGGTGCGTGGTTGAGTGGATCCAGATCTGGGAAGTGAAGCAGTGGATCCCAGTTTTGGAGTCAACGACCGCACACAATACAGCACAGAGGGTGAGTTGACTTTAATTCATGTGATGACAAGCGTGCACATTCAATACACACATTTGAATACTCCTAGGCTGCATTAATTTACATTAAAGAAGCAGAGGAAGGAAGTAGGAGAACTGGTAAGTAAACTAAGCTGTGAAGTAAGGGAAGTAGGAGAACTGGTGGGAAGACTAAAATGTGAAGTA
Source organism: Melanostigma gelatinosum (assembly GCF_949748355.1). Classification (NCBI taxonomy): domain Eukaryota; kingdom Metazoa; phylum Chordata; class Actinopteri; order Perciformes; family Zoarcidae; genus Melanostigma; species Melanostigma gelatinosum. Next base: position 19,412,278 of record NC_136655.1, read on the forward strand.
AGAGAAGTTCAGCTCAGTTTTTTAAAAAAGAAACCTTTTATTTTTCAGGAGAGGGTGAACAAATAAGTGTTTCTAAACACAATAAAATGGACTGAGACTGATCTCTGGTCTGAGAGAATCAGTGGGACTAATACAGTTTTAAAATGGAGCTCCTAACATTTCGGCAAGTTGTGCCTTCCTCAGAGGAGAATAAAAAATGAAAGAAAGACTGGAGATATTTATACCTTCCCTAGGCGGAGCAACTAGGGAGCTTCTGATAGGCTGGAACTCCCTCTAATCAGATGGCTAAGCCGTCTCAGCTGTCTAATTGAACACCTGGCAATCAGGAGGAAACCTGTCTTAATCGGCACCAAAGGCCTGCTGGGTGTAAAACCACCAGTTAAGGGCCATCATCTCCACCCAATGAGTTTCTAATACAAGTCAAGGTACACTTTGTGGCACTGGCAGGTTAGGTTCAGGGGAAAAAAAGGGTCTGGCTGCCTTTAGGCAGTCAGAGGGCACGGGCACACAAAGTATAGGCCTTAATACCTGTAATTCTCAAGAGGGGTTTGTAATTTTTTTTCATATTTTGCAGGTGTCCTGGCGGGTCTCCTAAAGGAGGTGTCCCCGCCCTCATCAGAGGAGGTAAGTCCATCATTTAGACACTCTAGGTCCCCCTAGTCTCAGTTTAACTGTGACCTCCAAGAATGGATAATAATACGTGTGACCAGTCTGTGTTTTAGCAGCGTGGAAATACGTTTAAAATGATGAATAACATTGCATAATCTGTAGCCGTGCTGTGAGGAGCTAACGCTAGCTACGTGTAGCTCCGGTTTTGCGGTACTCTGTATGTAAAATAAAAGTGCTTATAAAATAAAATAACCAGTAGAGTGTGAGAGGAGACAGAGGGCGTACCAGTGGAATTAAAGTGTGGGATTTTGGTGAAACTTGTGTGTGCGTATGCTTGATTAGAAGCTCCGTTTTTGTCGTTAGCATATCCGTTAGCATAACATCAGGATAACTTCCTGTCGGCGAAAAATAGTAGAAGAAATGCAAAACGCCAGAAAACCAACTAGCGGCCAGGAGGAGTAACTGCTAGATAATAGTAATAAGTGTTTAGAATCTGTGAATTTGTTAGAGCTTCATTGTCTAAGACCTGTAAGCTTACATCCTGACTTTAGTTTTAATTAAACATTATAACAAAGATTAATGGTTTCAGTTGTGCTTCTTCAATTCTTGAACTTAATTGTGATTCATTAGTAAATGAGATTCATTATTGTGCAGACCAGAGTGTAAGTGCAGTTCAACAGTTTGACTTGCATTGGTATTTCTGATTGAATATCTTTGAACACAGTTATTGATTTTTTTAAAGTTGAATTTAATATTTAATTGATTAATTATTCATTATTTTTTAATTTCATTTTACTTCCAATTTTAAACCTTTCGAATTCTGATTTGGAACTGGATTGTGATCTTGATTTTGACTCTGATTTAGATGTTGAGTTTGATTTAGGAATTCTAACTTCAATTTTGGATTCGAGATTCCTTCACATATCCAGTATTGACTAATTTTGGTACATTTACTATTTTACATCGTTCCTAAGAATCAATTTTGACACGGACGGCGCAAACATATTTGAGAGATCGTTGACCTCTCTTACACTACAGACGTATGCTAACATTTACTGCTGACCTTTGGGCAGTTTTGTGTTTGTTTTAGTCAAAGTGCGTGGTTGAGTGGATCCAGATCTGGGAAGTGAAGCAGTGGATCCCAGTTTTGGAGTCAACGACCGCACACAATACAGCACAGAGGGTGAGTTGACTTTGATTCATGTGATGACAAGCGTGCACATTCAATACACACATTTGAATACTCCTAGGCTGCATTAATTTACATTAAAGAAGCAGAGGAAGGAAGTAGGAGAACTGGTAAGTAAACTAAGCTGTGAAGTAAGGGAAGTAGGAGAACTGGTGGGAAGACTAAAATGTGAAGTAAGAGAAGTTCAGCTCAGTTTAAAAAAAAAGAAACCTTTTATTTTTCAGGAGAGGGTGAACAAATAAGTGTTTCTAAACACAATAAAATGGACTGAGACTGATCTCTGGTCTGAGAGAATCAGTGGGACTAATACAGTTTTAAAATGGAGCTCCTAACATTTCGGCAAGTTGTGCCTTCCTCAGAGGAGAATAAAAAATGAAAGCAAGACTGGAGATATTTATACCTTCCCTAGGCGGAGCAACTAGGGAGCTTCTGATAGGCTGGAACTCCCTCTAATCAGATGGCTAAGCCGTCTCAGCTGTCTAATTGAACACCTGGCAATCAGGAGGAAACCTGTCTTAATCGGCACCAAAGGCCTGCTGGGTGTAAAACCACCAGTTAAGGGCCATCATCTCCACCCAATGAGTTTCTAATACAAGTCAAGGTACACTTTGTGGCACTGGCAGGTTAGGTTCAGGGGAAAAAAAGGGTCTGGCTGCCTTTAGGCAGTCAGAGGGCACGGGCACACAAAGTATAGGCCTTAATACCTGTAATTCTCAAGAGGGGTTTGTAATTTTTTTTCATATTTTGCAGGTGTCCTGGCGGGTCTCCTAAAGGAGGTGTCCCCGCCCTCATCAGAGGAGGTAAGTCCATCATTTAGACACTCTAGGTCCCCCTAGTCTCAGTTTAACTGTGACCTCCAAGAATGGATAATAATACGTGTGACCAGTCTGTGTTTTAGCAGCGTGGAAATACGTTTCAAATGATGAATAACATTGCATAATCTGTAGCCGCGCTGTGAGGAGCTAACGCTAGCTACGTGTAGCTCCGGTTTTGCGGTACTCTGTATGTAAAATAAAAGTGCTTATAAAATAAAATAACCAGTAGAGTGTGAGAGGAGACAGAGGGCGTACCAGTGGAATTAAAGTGTGGGATTTTGGTGAAACTTGTGTGTGCGTATGCTTGATTAGAAGCTCCGTTTTTGTCGTTAGCATATCCGTTAGCATAACATCAGGATAACTTCCTGTCGGCGAAAAATAGTAGAAGAAATGCAAAACGCCAGAAAACCAACTAGCGGCCAGGAGGAGTAACTGCTAGATAATAGTAATAAGTGTTTAGAATCTGTGAATTTGTTAGAGCTTCATTGTCTAAGACCTGTAAGCTTACATCCTGACTTTAGTGTTAATTAAACATTATAACAAAGATTAATGGTTTCAGTTGTGCTTCTTCAATTCTTGAACTTAATTGTGATTCATTAGTAAATGAGATTCATTATTGTGCAGACCAGAGTGTAAGTGCAGTTCAACAGTTTGACTTGCATTGGTATTTCTGATTGAATATCTTTGAACACAGTTATTGATTTTTTTAAAGTTGAATTTAATATTTAATTGATTAATTATTCATTATTTTTTAATTTCATTTTACTTCCAATTTTAAACCTTTCGAATTCTGATTTGGAACTGGATTGTGATCTTGATTTTGACTCTGATTTAGATGTTGAGTTTGATTTAGGAATTCTAACTTCAATTTTGGATTCGAGATTCCTTCACATATCCAGTATTGACTAATTTTGGTACATTTACTATTTTACATCGTTCCTAAGAATCAATTTTGACACGGACGGCGCAAACATATTTGAGAGATCGTTGACCTCTCTTACACTACAGACGTATGCTAACATTTACTGCTGACCTTTGGGCAGTTTTGTGTTTGTTTTAGTCAAGGTGCGTGGTTGAGTGGATCCAGATCTGGGAAGTGAAGCAGTGGATCCCAGTTTTGGAGTCAACGACCGCACACAATACAGCACAGAGGGTGAGTTGACTTTGATTCATGTGATGACAAGCGTGCACATTCAATACACACATTTGAATACTCCTAGGCCGCATTAATTTACATTAAAGAAGCAGAGGAAGGAAGTAGGAGAACTGGTAAGTAAACTAAGCTGTGAAGTAAGGGAAGTAGGAGAACTGGTGGGAAGACTAAAATGTGAAGTAAGAGAAGTTCAGCTCAGTTTTAAAAAAAAGAAACCTTTTATTTTTCAGGAGAGGGTGAACAAATAAGTGTTTCTAAACACAATAAAATGGACTGAGACTGATCTCTGGTCTGAGAGAATCAGTGGGACTAATACAGTTTTAAAATGGAGCGCCTAACGTTTCGGCAAGTTGTGCCTTCCTCAGAGGAGAATAAAAAATGAAAGAAAGACTGGAGATATTTATACCTTCCCTAGGCGGAGCAACTAGGGAGCTTCTGATAGGCTGGAACTCCCTGTAATCAGATGGCTAAGCCGTCTCAGCTGTCTAATTGAACACCTGGCAATCAGGAGGAAACCTGTCTTAATCGGCACCAAAGGCCTGCTGGGTGTAAAACCACCAGTTAAGGGCCATCATCTCCACCCAAATGAGTTTCTAATACAAGTCAAGGTACACTTTGTGGCACTGGCAGGTTAGGTTCAGGGGAAAAAAAGGGTCTGGCTGCCTTTAGGCAGTCAGAGGGCACGGGCACACAAAGTATAGGCCTTAATACCTGTAATTCTCAAGAGGGGTTTGTAATTTTTTTTCATATTTTGCAGGTGTCCTGGCGGGTCTCCTAAAGGAGGTGTCCCCGCCCTCATCAGAGGAGGTAAGTCCATCATTTAGACACTCTAGGTCCCCCTAGTCTCAGTTTAACTGTGACCTCCAAGAATGGATAATAATACGTGTGACCAGTCTGTGTTTTAGCAGCGTGGAAATACGTTTAAAATGATGAATAACATTGCATAATCTGTAGCCGCGCTGTGAGGAGCTAACGCTAGCTACGTGTAGCTCCGGTTTTGCGGTACTCTGTATGTAAAATAAAAGTGCTTATAAAATAAAATAACCAGTAGAGTGTGAGAGGAGACAGAGGGCGTACCAGTGGAATTAAAGTGTGGGATTTTGGTGAAACTTGTGTGGTGCGTATGCTTGATTAGAAGCTCCGTTTTTGTCGTTAGCATATCCGTTAGCATAACATCAGGATAACTTCCTGTCGGCGAAAAATAGTAGAAGAAATGCAAAACGCCAGAAAACCAACTAGCGGCCAGGAGGAGTAACTGCTAGATAATAGTAATAAGTGTTTAGAATCTGTGAATTTGTTAGAGCTTCATTGTCTAAGACCTGTAAGCTTACATCCTGACTTTAGTTTTAATTAAACATTATAACAAAGATTAATGGTTTCAGTTGTGCTTCTTCAATTCTTGAACTTAATTGTGATTCATTAGTAAATGAGATTCATTATTGTGCAGACCAGAGTGTAAGTGCAGTTCAACAGTTTGACTTGCATTGGTATTTCTGATTGAATATCTTTGAACACAGTTATTGATTTTTTTAAAGTTGAATTTAATATTTAATTGATTAATTATTCATTATTTTTTAATTTCATTTTACTTCCAATTTTAAACCTTTCGAATTCTGATTTGGAACTGGATTGTGATCTTGATTTTGACTCTGATTTAGATGTTGAGTTTGATTTAGGAATTCTAACTTCAATTTTGGATTCGAGATTCCTTCACATATCCAGTATTGACTAATTTTGGTACATTTACTATTTTACATCGTTCCTAAGAATCAATTTTGACACGGACGGCGCAAACATATTTGAGAGATCGTTGACCTCTCTTACACTACAGACGTATGCTAACATTTACTTCTGACCTTTGGGCAGTTTTGTGTTTGTTTTAGTCAAGGTGCGTGGTTGAGTGGATCCAGATCTGGGAAGTGAAGCAGTGGATCCCAGTTTTGGAGTCAACGACCGCACACAATACAGCACAGAGGGTGAGTTGACTTTGATTCATGTGATGACAAGCGTGCACATTCAATACACACATTTGAATACTCCTAGGCTGCATTAATTTACATTAAAGAAGCAGAGGAAGGAAGTAGGAGAACTGGTAAGTAAACTAAGCTGTGAAGTAAGGGAAGTAGGAGAACTGGTGGGAAGACTAAAATGTGAAGTAAGAGAAGTTCAGCTCAGTTTTAAAAAAAAGAAACCTTTTATTTTTCAGGAGAGGGTGAACAAATAAGTGTTTCTAAACACAATAAAATGGACTGAGACTGATCTCTGGTCTGAGAGAATCAGTGGGACTAATACAGTTTTAAAATGGAGCTCCTAACGTTTCGGCAAGTTGTGCCTTCCTCAGAGGAGAATAAAAAATGAAAGAAAGACTGGAGATATTTATACCTTCCCTAAGCGGAGCAACTAGGGAGCTTCTGATAGGCTGGAACTCCCTGTAATCAGATGGCTAAGCCGTCTCAGCTGTCTAATTGAACACCTGGCAATCAGGAGGAAACCTGTCTTAATCGGCACCAAAGGCCTGCTGGGTGTAAAACCACCAGTTAAGGGCCATCATCTCCACCCAAATGAGTTTCTAATACAAGTCAAGGTACACTTTGTGGCACTGGCAGGTTAGGTTCAGGGGAAAAAAAGGGTCTGGCTGCCTTTAGGCAGTCAGAGGGCACGGGCACACAAAGTATAGGCCTTAATACCTGTAATTCTCAAGAGGGGTTTGTAATTTTTTTTCATATTTTGCAGGTGTCCTGGCGGGTCTCCTAAAGGAGGTGTCCCCGCCCTCATCAGAGGAGGTAAGTCCATCATTTAGACACTCTAGGTCCCCCTAGTCTCAGTTTAACTGTGACCTCCAAGAATGGATAATAATACGTGTGACCAGTCTGTGTTTTAGCAGCGTGGAAATACGTTTAAAATGATGAATAACATTGCATAATCTGTAGCCGCGCTGTGAGGAGCTAACGCTAGCTACGCGTAGCTCCGGTTTTGCGGTACTCTGTATGTAAGATAAAAGTGCTTATAAAATAAAATAACCAGTAGAGTGTGAGAGGAGACAGAGGGCGTACCAGTGGAATTAAAGTGTGGGATTTTGGTGAAACTTGTGTGTATGCTTGATTAGAAGCTCCGTTTTTGTCGTTAGCATATCCGTTAGCATAACATCAGGATAACTTCCTGTCGGCGAAAAATAGTAGAAGAAATGCAAAACGCCAGAAAACCAACTAGCGGCCAGGAGGAGTAACTGCTAGATAATAGTAATGAGTGTTTAGAATCTGTGAATTTGTTAGAGCTTCATTGTCTAAGACCTGTAAGCTTACATCCTGACTTTAGTTTTAATTAAACATTATAACAAAGATTAATGGTTTCAGTTGTGCTTCTTCAATTCTTGAACTTAATTGTGATTCATTAGTAAATGAGATTCATTATTGTGCAGACCAGAGTGTAAGTGCAGTTCAACAGTTTGACTTGCATTGGTATTTCTGATTGAATATCTTTGAACACAGTTATTGATTTTTTTAAAGTTGAATTTAATATTTAATTGATTAATTATTCATTATTTTTTAATTTCATTTTACTTCCAATTTTAAACCTTTCGAATTCTGATTTGGAACTGGATTGTGATCTTGATTTTGACTCTGATTTAGATGTTGAGTTTGATTTAGGAATTCTAACTTCAATTTTGGATTCGAGATTCCTTCACATATCCAGTATTGACTAATTTTGGTACATTTACTATTTTACATCGTTCCTAAGAATCAATTTTGACACGGACGGCGCAAACATATTTGAGAGATCGTTGACCTCTCTTACACTACAGACGTATTCTAACATTTACTGCTGACCTTTGGGCAGTTTTGTGTTTGTTTTAGTCAAGGTGCGTGGTTGAGTGGATCCAGATCTGGGAAGTGAAGCAGTGGATCCCAGTTTTGGAGTCAACGACCGCACACAATACAGCACAGAGGGTGAGTTGACTTTGATTCATGTGATGACAAGCGTGCACATTCAATACACACATTTGAATACTCCTAGGCTGCATTAATTTACATTAAAGAAGCAGAGGAAGGAAGTAGGAGAACTGGTAAGTAAACTAAGCTGTGAAGTAAGGGAAGTAGGAGAACTGGTGGGAAGACTAAAATGTGAAGTAAGAGAAGTTCAGCTCAGTTTTAAAAAAAAGAAACCTTTTATTTTTCAGGAGAGGGTGAACAAATAAGTGTTTCTAAACACAATAAAATGGACTGAGACTGATCTCTGGTCTGAGAGAATCAGTGGGACTAATACAGTTTTAAAATGGAGCTCCTAACGTTTCGGCAAGTTGTGCCTTCCTCAGAGGAGAATAAAAAATGAAAGAAAGACTGGAGATATTTATACCTTCCCTAGGCGGAGCAACTAGGGAGCTTCTGATAGGCTGGAACTCCCTGTAATCAGATGGCTAAGCCGTCTCAGCTGTCTAATTGAACACCTGGCAATCAGGAGGAAACCTGTCTTAATCGGCACCAAAGGCCTGCTGGGTGTAAAACCACCAGTTAAGGGCCATCATCTCCACCCAAATGAGTTTCTAATACAAGTCAAGGTACACTTTGTGGCACTGGCAGGTTAGGTTCAGGGGAAAAAAAGGGTCTGGCTGCCTTTAGGCAGTCAGAGGGCACGGGCACACAAAGTATAGGCCTTAATACCTGTAATTCTCAAGAGGGGTTTGTAATTTTTTTTCATATTTTGCAGGTGTCCTGGCGGGTCTCCTAAAGGAGGTGTCCCCGCCCTCATCAGAGGAGGTAAGTCCATCATTTAGACACTCTAGGTCCCCCTAGTCTCAGTTTAACTGTGACCTCCAAGAATGGATAATAATACGTGTGACCAGTCTGTGTTTTAGCAGCGTGGAAATACGTTTAAAATGATGAATAACATTGCATAATCTGTAGCCGCGCTGTGAGGAGCTAACGCTAGCTACGTGTAGCTCCGGTTTTGCGGTACTCTGTATGTAAAATAAAAGTGCTTATAAAATAAAATAACCAGTAGAGTGTGAGAGGAGACAGAGGGCGTACCAGTGGAATTAAAGTGTGGGATTTTGGTGAAACTTGTGTGTGCGTATGCTTGATTAGAAGCTCCGTTTTTGTCGTTAGCATATCCGTTAGCATAACATCAGGATAACTTCCTGTCGGCGAAAAATAGTAGAAGAAATGCAAAACGCCAGAAAACCAACTAGCGGCCAGGAGGAGTAACTGCTAGATAATAGTAATAAGTGTTTAGAATCTGTGAATTTGTTAGAGCTTCATTGTCTAAGACCTGTAAGCTTACATCCTGACTTTAGTTTTAATTAAACATTATAACAAAGATTAATGGTTTCAGTTGTGCTTCTTCAATTCTTGAACTTAATTGTGATTCATTAGTAAATGAGATTCATTATTGTGCAGACCAGAGTGTAAGTGCAGTTCAACAGTTTGACTTGCATTGGTATTTCTGATTGAATATCTTTGAACACAGTTATTGATTTTTTTAAAGTTGAATTTAATATTTAATTGATTAATTATTCATTATTTTTTAATTTCATTTTACTTCCAATTTTAAACCTTTCGAATTCTGATTTGGAACTGGATTGTGATCTTGATTTTGACTCTGATTTAGATGTTGAGTTTGATTTAGGAATTCTAACTTCAATTTTGGATTCGAGATTCCTTCACATATCAAGCATTGACTAATTTTGGTACATTTACTATTTTACATCGTTCCTAAGAATCAATTTTGACACGGACGGCGCAAACATATTTGAGAGATCGTTGACCTCTCTTACACTACAGACGTATGCTAACATTTACTGCTGACCTTTGGGCAGTTTTGTGTTTGTTTTAGTCAAGGTGCGTGGTTGAGTGGATCCAGATCTGGGAAGTGAAGCAGTGGATCCCAGTTTTGGAGTCAACGACCGCACACAATACAGCACAGAGGGTGAGTTGACTTTGATTCATGTGATGACAAGCGTGCACATTCAATACACACATTTGAATACTCCTAGGCCGCATTAATTTACATTAAAGAAGCAGAGGAAGGAAGTAGGAGAACTGGTAAGTAAACTAAGCTGTGAAGTAAGGGAAGTAGGAGAACTGGTGGGAAGACTAAAATGTGAAGTAAGAGAAGTTCAGCTCAGTTTTTAAAAAAAGAAACCTTTTATTTTTCAGGAGAGGGTGAACAAATAAGTGTTTCTAAACACAATAAAATGGACTGAGACTGATCTCTGGTCTGAGAGAATCAGTGGGACTAATACAGTTTTAAAATGGAGCGCCTAACGTTTCGGCAAGTTGTGCCTTCCTCAGAGGAGAATAAAAAATGAAAGAAAGACTGGAGATATTTATACCTTCCCTAGGCGGAGCAACTAGGGAGCTTCTGATAGGCTGGAACTCCCTGTAATCAGATGGCTAAGCCGTCTCAGCTGTCTAATTGAACACCTGGCAATCAGGAGGAAACCTGTCTTAATCGGCACCAAAGGCCTGCTGGGTGTAAAACCACCAGTTAAGGGCCATCATCTCCACCCAAATGAGTTTCTAATACAAGTCAAGGTACACTTTGTGGCACTGGCAGGTTAGGTTCAGGGGAAAAAAAGGGTCTGGCTGCCTTTAGGCAGTCAGAGGGCACGGGCACACAAAGTATAGGCCTTAATACCTGTAATTCTCAAGAGGGGTTTGTAATTTTTTTTCATATTTTGCAGGTGTCCTGGCGGGTCTCCTAAAGGAGGTGTCCCCGCCCTCATCAGAGGAGGTAAGTCCATCATTTAGACACTAAGTAACTAAAAAAATAATTTTTTTTCCAAAGTAACTAAAAAAATAATTTTTTTTCCAAAGTAACTAAAAAAATAATTTTTTTTCCAAAGTAACTAAAAAAATATTTTTTTTTCCAAAGTAACTAAGAAAATAATTTTTTTTCCAAAGTAACTAAAAAAATATTTTTTTTTCCAAAGTAACTAAAAAAATATTTTTTTTTCCAAAGTAACTAAAAAAATATTTTTTTTTCCAAAGTAACTAAAAAAATATTTTTTTTTCCAAAGTAACTAAAAAAATATTTTTTTTTCCAAAGTAACTAAAAAAATATTTTTTTTTCCAAAGTAACTAAAAAAATATTTTTTTTTCCAAAGTAACTAAAAAAATATTTTTTTTTCCAAAGTAACTAAAAAAATATTTTTTTTTCCAAAGTAACTAAAAAAATATTTTTTTTTCCAAAGTAACTAAAAAAGTAAATTTTTTTCCAAAGTAACTAAAAAAGTAAATTTTTTTCCAAAGTAACTAAAAAAGTAAATTTTTTTCCAAAGTAACTAAAAAAGTAAATTTTTTTCCAAAGTAACTAAAAAAAAAAAATTTTTTCCAAAGTAACTAAAAAAATATTTTTTTTTTCCAAAGTAACTAAAAAAAAAAAAAAATTTCCAAAGTAACTAAAAAAATATTTTTTTTTTCCAAAGTAACTAAAAAAATATTTTTTTTTCCAAAGTAACTAAAAAAATATTTTTTTTTCCAAAGTAACTAAAAAAATATTTTTTTTTCCAAAGTAACTAAAAAAATATTTTTTTTTCCAAAGTAACTAAAAAAATATTTTTTTTTCCAAAGTAACTAAAAAAATATTTTTTTTTCCAAAGTAACTAAAAAAATATTTTTTTTTCCAAAGTAACTAAAAAAATATTTTTTTTTCCAAAGTAACTAAAAAAATATTTTTTTTTCCAAAGTAACTAAAAAAATATTTTTTTTTCCAAAGTAACTAAAAAAATAATTTTTTTTCCAAAGTAACTAAAAAAATATTTTTTTTTCCAAAGTAACTAAAAAAATAATTTTTTTTCCAAAGTAACTAAAAAAATATTTTTTTTTCCAAAGTAACTAAAAAAATATTTTTTTTTCCAAAGTAACTAAAAAAATATTTTTTTTTCCAAAGTAACTAAAAAAATATTTTTTTTTCCAAAGTAACTAAAAAAATATTTTTTTTTCCAAAGTAACTAAAAAAGTAAATTTTTTTCCAAAGTAACTAAAAAAATATTTTTTTTTCCAAAGTAACTAAAAAAGTAAATTTTTTTCCAAAGTAACTAAACAAATAAAATTTTTTCCAAAGTAACTAAAAAAATATTTTTTTTTTCCAAAGTAACTAAAAAAAAAAAAAAAAATTCCAAAGTAACTAAAAAAATATTTTTTTTTCCAAAGTAACTAAAAAAATATTTTTTTTTCCAAAGTAACTAAAAAAATATTTTTTTTTCCAAAGTAACTAAACAAATAAAATTTTTTCCAAAGTAACTAAAAAAATATTTTTTTTTTCCAAAGTAACTAAAAAAAAAAAAAAAAATTCCAAAGTAACTAAAAAAATATTTTTTTTTCCAAAGTAACTAAAAAAATATTTTTTTTTCCAAAGTAACTAAAAAAATATTTTTTTTTCCAAAGTAACTAAAAAAATATTTTTTTTTCCAAAGTAACTAAAAAAATATTTTTTTTTCCAAAGTAACTAAAAAAATATTTTTTTTTCCAAAGTAACTAAAAAAATATTTTTTTTTCCAAAGTAACTAAAAAAGTAAAAAATTTTCCAAAGTAACTAAAAAAGTAAATTTTTTTCCAAAGTAACTAAAAAAATATTTTTTTTTCCAAAGTAACTAAAAAAATATTTTTTTTTCCAAAGTAACTAAAAAAATATTTTTTTTTCCAAAGTAACTAAAAAAATATTTTTTTTTCCAAAGTAACTAAAAAAATATTTTTTTTTCCAAAGTAACTAAAAAAATATTTTTTTTTCCAAAGTAACTAAAAAAGTAAATTTTTTTCCAAAGTAACTAAAAAAATATTTTTTTTTCCAAAGTAACTAAAAAAATATTTTTTTTTCCAAAGTAACTAAAAAAATATTTTTTTTTCCAAAGTAACTAAAAAAATATTTTTTTTTCCAAAGTAACTAAAAAAATATTTTTTTTTCCAAAGTAACTAAAAAAATATTTTTTTTTCCAAAGTAACTAAAAAAATATTTTTTTTTCCAAAGTAACTAAAAAAATATTTTTTTTTCCAAAGTAACTAAAAAAATATTTTTTTTTCCAAAGTAACTAAAAAAGTAAATTTTTTTCCAAAGTAACTAAAAAAATATTTTTTTTTTCCAAAGTAACTAAAAAAATATTTTTTTTTCCAAAGTAACTAAAAAAGTAAAAGATTTTCCAAAGTAACTAAAAAAGTAAAAAAATTTCCAAAGTAACTAAAAGAATATTTTTTTTTCCAAAGTAACTAAAAAAATATATTTTTTTCCAAAGTAACTAAAAAAATATTTTTTTTTCCAAAGTAACTAAAAAAATATTTTTTTTTCCAAAGTAACTAAAAAAGTAAATTTTTTTCCAAAGTAACTAAAAAAATATTTTTTTTTCCAAAGTAACTAAAAAAGTAAATTTTTTTCCAAAGTAACTAAACAAATAAATTTTTTTCCAAAGTAACTAAAAAAATATTTTTTTTTTCCAAAGTAACTAAAAAAAAAAAAAAAATTCCAAAGTAACTAAAAAAATATTTTTTTTTCCAAAGTAACTAAAAAAATAATTTTTTTTCCAAAGTAACTAAAAAAATATTTTTTTTTCCAAAGTAACTAAAAAAATATTTTTTTTTCCAAAGTAACTAAAAAAATATTTTTTTTTCCAAAGTAACTAAAAAAATATTTTTTTTTCCAAAGTAACTAAAAAAATATTTTTTTTTCCAAAGTAACTAAAAAAGTAAAATTTTTTCCAAAGTAACTAAAAAAATATTTTTTTTTCCAAAGTAACTAAAAAAGTAAATTTTTTTCCAAAGTAACTAAAAAAATATTTTTTTTTCCAAAGTAACTAAAAAAATATTTTTTTTTCCAAAGTAACTAAAAAAATATTTTTTTTTCCAAAGTAACTAAAAAAATATTTTTTTTTCCAAAGTAACTAAAAAAATATTTTTTTTTCCAAAGTAACTAAAAAAATATTTTTTTTTCCAAAGTAACTAAAAAAATATTTTTTTTTCCAAAGTAACTAAAAAAATATTTTTTTTTCCAAAGTAACTAAAAAAATATTTTTTTTTCCAAAGTAACTAAAAAAATATTTTTTTTTCCAAAGTAACTAAAAAAGTAAAAAATTTTCCAAAGTAACTAAAAAAATATTTTTTTTTCCAAAGTAACTAAAAAAGTAAATTTTTTTCCAAAGTAACTAAAAAAATATTTTTTTTTCCAAAGTAACTAAAAAAATTTTTTTTTTTTCCAAAGTAACTAAAAAAAAAAAAAAAAATTCCAAAGTAACTAAAAAAATATTTTTTTTTCCAAAGTAACTAAAAAAATATTTTTTTTTCCAAAGTAACTAAAAAAAAATTTTTTTTCCCAAAGTAACTAAAAAAATATTTTTTTTTCCAAAGTAACTAAAAAAATATTTTTTTTTCCAAAGTAACTAAAAAAATATTTTTTTTTCCAAAGTAACTAAAAAAATATTTTTTTTTCCAAAGTAACTAAAAAAGTAAAAATTTTTCCAAAGTAACTAAAAAAATATTTTTTTTTCCAAAGTAACTAAAAAAGTAAATTTTTTTCCAAAGTAACTAAAAAAATATTTTTTTTTCCAAAGTAACTAAAAAAATATTTTTTTTTCCAAAGTAACTAAAAAAATATTTTTTTTTCCAAAGTAACTAAAAAAATATTTTTTTTTCCAAAGTAACTAAAAAAATATTTTTTTTTCCAAAGTAACTAAAAAAATATTTTTTTTTCCAAAGTAACTAAAAAAGTAAATTTTTTTCCAAAGTAACTAAAAAAATATTTTTTTTTCCAAAGTAACTAAAAAAATATTTTTTTTTCCAAAGTAACTAAAAAAATATTTTTTTTTCCAAAGTAACTAAAAAAATATTTTTTTTTCCAAAGTAACTAAAAAAAAATTTTTTTTTCCAAAGTAACTAAAAAAATATTTTTTTTTCCAAAGTAACTAAAAAAATATTTTTTTTTCCAAAGTAACTAAAAAAATATTTTTTTTTCCAAAGTAACTAAAAAAATATTTTTTTTTCCAAAGTAACTAAAAAAGTAAAATTTTTTCCAAAGTAACTAAAAAAATATTTTTTTTTTCCAAAGTAACTAAAAAAATATTTTTTTTTCCAAAGTAACTAAAAAAGTAAAAGATTTTCCAAAGTAACTAAAAAAGTAAAAAAATTTCCAAAGTAACTAAAAGAATATTTTTTTTTCCAAAGTAACTAAAAAAATATATTTTTTTCCAAAGTAACTAAAAAAATATATTTTTTTCCAAAGTAACTAAAAAAATATTTTTTTTTCCAAAGTAACTAAAAAAGTAAATTTTTTTCCAAAGTAACTAAAAAAATATTTTTTTTTCCAAAGTAACTAAAAAAGTAAATTTTTTTCCAAAGTAACTAAACAAATAAATTTTTTTCCAAAGTAACTAAAAAAATATTTTTTTTTTCCAAAGTAACTAAAAAAAAAAAAAAAAATTCCAAAGTAACTAAAAAAATATTTTTTTTTCCAAAGTAACTAAAAAAATATTTTTTTTTCCAAAGTAACTAAAAAAATATTTTTTTTTCCAAAGTAACTAAAAAAATATTTTTTTTTCCAAAGTAACTAAAAAAATATTTTTTTTTCCAAAGTAACTAAAAAAATATTTTTTTTTCCAAAGTAACTAAAAAAGTAAAATTTTTTCCAAAGTAACTAAAAAAATATTTTTTTTTCCAAAGTAACTAAAAAAGTAAATTTTTTTCCAAAGTAACTAAAAAAATATTTTTTTTTCCAAAGTAACTAAAAAAATATTTTTTTTTCCAAAGTAACTAAAAAAATATTTTTTTTTCCAAAGTAACTAAAAAAATATTTTTTTTTCCAAAGTAACTAAAAAAATATTTTTTTTTCCAAAGTAACTAAAAAAATATTTTTTTTTTCAAAGTAACTAAAAAAGTAAATTTTTTTCCAAAGTAACTAAAAAAATATTTTTTTTTCCAAAGTAACTAAAAAAATATTTTTTTTTCCAAAGTAACTAAAAAAATATTTTTTTTTCCAAAGTAACTAAAAAAATATTTTTTTTTCCAAAGTAACTAAAAAAATATTTTTTTTTCCAAAGTAACTAAAAAAATATTTTTTTTTCCAAAGTAACTAAAAAAATATTTTTTTTTCCAAAGTAACTAAAAAAATATTTTTTTTTCCAAAGTAACTAAAAAAGTAAATTTTTTTCCAAAGTAACTAAAAAAATATTTTTTTTTTCCAAAGTAACTAAAAAAATATTTTTTTTTCCAAAGTAACTAAAAAAGTAAAAGATTTTCCAAAGTAACTAAAAAAGTAAAAAAAATTCCAAAGTAACTAAAAGAATATTTTTTTTTCCAAAGTAACTAAAAAAATATATTTTTTTCCAAAGTAACTAAAAGAATATTTTTTTTTCCAAAGTAACTAAAAAAATATATTTTTTTCCAAAGTAACTAAAAAAATATATTTTTTTCCAAAGTAACTAAAAAAATATTTTTTTTTCCAAAGTAACTAAAAAAATATTTTTTTTTCCAAAGTAACTAAAAAAATATTTTTTTTTCCAAAGTAACTAAAAAAGTAAATTTTTTTCCAAAGTAACTAAAAAAATAATTTTTTTTCCAAAGTAACTAAAAAAATATTTTTTTTTCCAAAGTAACTAAAAAAATATTTTTTTTTCCAAAGTAACTAAAAAAATATTTTTTTTTCCAAAGTAACTAAAAAAATATTTTTTTTTCCAAAGTAACTAAAAAAAATTTTTTTTCCAAAGTAACTAAAAAAAATTTTTTTTTTCCAAAGTAACTAAAAAAAATTTTTTTTTTCCAAAGTAACTAAAAAAATATTTTTTTTTCCAAAGTAACTAAAAAAATATTTTTTTTTCCAAAGTAACTAAAAAAATATTTTTTTTTCCAAAGTAACTAAAAAAATATTTTTTTTTCCAAAGTAACTAAAAAAATATTTTTTTTTCCAAAGTAACTAAAAAAATATTTTTTTTTCCAAAGTAACTAAAAAAATATTTTTTTTTCCAAAGTAACTAAAAAAATATTTTTTTTTTCCAAAGTAACTAAAAAAATATATTTTTTTCCAAAGTAACTAAAAAAATATAATTTTTTCCAAAGTAACTAAAAAAGTAAATTTTTTTCCAAAGTAACTAAAAAAGTAAATTTTTTTCCAAAGTAACTAAAAAAGTAATTTTTTTTCCAAAGTAACTAAAAAAGTAAAAAAATTTCCAAAGTAACTAAAAAAGTACATTTTTTTCCAAAGTAACGGAAAAAGTACATTTTTTTCCAAAGTAACTAAAAAAGTAAATTTTTTTCCAAAGTAACTAAAAAAAATTTTTTTTTTCTAAAGTAACTAAAAAAATATATTTTTTTCCAAAGTAACTAAAAAAATATTTTTTTTTCCAAAGTAACTAAAAAAATATTTTTTTTTCCAAAGTAACTAAAAAAATATTTTTTTTTCCAAAGTAACTAAAAAAATATTTTTTTTTTCCAAAGTAACTAAAAAAATATTTTTTTTTTCCAAAGTAACTAAAAAAATATTTTTTTTTCCAAAGTAACTAAAAAAATATTTTTTTTTCCAAAGTAACTAAAAAAATATTTTTTTTTCCAAAGTAACTAAAAAAATATTTTTTTTCCAAAGTAACTAAAAAAATATTTTTTTTTCCAAAGTAACTAAAAAAATATTTTTTTTCCAAAGTAACTAAAAAAATATTTTTTTTTCCAAAGTAACTAAAAAAGTAAATTTTTTCCAAAGTAACTAAAAAAAGTAAATTTTTTCCAAAGTAACTAAAAAAATATTTTTTTTTCCAAGGTAACTAAAAAAGTAACTTTTTTTCCAAAGTAACTAAAAAAATATTTTTTTTTCCAAAGTAACTAAAAAAATATTTTTTTTTCCAAAGTAACTAAAAAAATATTTTTTTTTCCAAAGTAACTAAAAAAGTAACTTTTTTTCCAAAGTAACTAAAAAAAGTAACTTTTTTTCCAAAGTAACTAAAAAAAATTTTTTTTTTCCAAAGTAACTAAAAAAAATTTTTTTTTTCCAAAGTAACTAAAAAAATATATTTTTTTCCAAAGTAACTAAAAAAATATATTTTTTTCCAAAGTAACTAAAAAAATATTTTTTTTTCCAAAGTAACTAAAAAAATATATTTTTTTCCAAAGTAACTAAAAAAATATTTTTTTTTCAAAGTAACTAAAAAAATATATTTTTTTCCAAAGTAACTAAAAAAATATATTTTTTTCCAAAGTAACTAAAAAAATATTTTTTTTTCCAAAGTAACTAAAAAATATTTTTTTTTCCAAAGTAACTAAAAAAATATTTTTTTTTCCAAAGTAACTAAAAAAATATATTTTTTTCCAAAGTAACTAAAAAAATATAATTTTTTCCAAAGTAACTAAAAAAGTAAAATTTTTTCCAAAGTAACTAAAAAAGTAAATTTTTTTCCAAAGTAACTAAAAAAGTAATTTTTTTTCCAAAGTAACTAAAAAAGTAAAAATTTTTCCAAAGTAACTAAAAAAGTACATTTTTTTCCAAAGTAACGGAAAAAGTACATTTTTTTCCAAAGTAACTAAAAAAGTAAAATTTTTTCCAAAGTAACTAAAAAAATTTTTTTTTTTCCAAAGTAACTAAAAAAATATATTTTTTTCCAAAGTAACTAAAAAAATATTTTTTTTTCCAAAGTAACTAAAAAAATATATTTTTTTCCAAAGTAACTAAAAAAATATTTTTTTTTCCAAAGTAACTAAAAAAATATTTTTTTTTCCAAAGTAACTAAAAAATATTTTTTTTTTCCAAAGTAACTAAAAAAATATTTTTTTTTCCAAAGTAACTAAAAAAATATTTTTTTTTCCAAAGTAACTAAAAAAATATTTTTTTTTCCAAAGTAACTAAAAAAATATTTTTTTTTCCAAAGTAACTAAAAAAATATTTTTTTTCCAAAGTAACTAAAAAAATATTTTTTTTTCCAAAGTAACTAAAAAAATATTTTTTTTCCAAAGTAACTAAAAAAATATTTTTTTTTCCAAAGTAACTAAAAAAGTAAATTTTTTCCAAAGTAACTAAAAAAAGTAAATTTTTTCCAAAGTAACTAAAAAAATATTTTTTTTTCCAAGGTAACTAAAAAAGTAACTTTTTTTCCAAAGTAACTAAAAAAATATTTTTTTTTCCAAAGTAACTAAAAAAATATTTTTTTTTCCAAAGTAACTAAAAAAATATTTTTTTTTCCAAAGTAACTAAAAAAATATTTTTTTTTCCAAAGTAACTAAAAAAATATTTTTTTTTCCAAAGTAACTAAAAAAATATTTTTTTTTCCAAAGTAACTAAAAAAATATTTTTTTTTCCAAAGTAACTAAAAAAATATTTTTTTTTCCAAAGTAACTAAAAAAATATTTTTTTTTCCAAAGTAACTAAAAAAATATTTTTTTTTCCAAAGTAACTAAAAAAATATTTTTTTTTCCAAAGTAACTAAAAAAATATTTTTTTTTCCAAAGTAACTAAAAAAATATATTTTTTTCCAAAGTAACTAAAAAAATATTTTTTTTTCAAAGTAACTAAAAAAATATATTTTTTTCCAAAGTAACTAAAAAAATATATTTTTTTCCAAAGTAACTAAAAAAATATTTTTTTTTCCAAAGTAACTAAAAAATATTTTTTTTTCCAAAGTAACTAAAAAAATATTTTTTTTCCAAAGTAACTAAAAAAAAATTTTTTTTTCCAAAGTAACTAAAAAAATATTTTTTTTTCCAAAGTAACTAAAAAAATATTTTTTTTCCCAAAGTAACTAAAAAAATATTTTTTTTTCCAAAGTAACTAAAAAAATATTTTTTTTTCCAAAGTAACTAAAAAAATATTTTTTTTTCCAAAGTAACTAAAAAAGTAAATTTTTTTCCAAAGTAACTAAAAAAGTAAAATTTTTTCCAAAGTAACTAAAAAAGTAAATTTTTTTCCAAAGTAACTAAAAAAATTTTTTTTTTTCCAAAGTAACTAAAAAAGTAAATTTTTTCCAAAGTAACTAAAAAAAATATTTTTTTTTCCAAAGTAACTAAAAAAATATTTTTTTTTCCAAAGTAACTAAAAAAATATTTTTTTTTCCAAAGTAACTAAAAAAGTAAATTTTTTCCAAAGTAATTAAAAAAAATATTTTTTTTTCCAAAGTAACTAAAAAAATATTTTTTTTTCCAAAGTAACTAAAAAAATATTTTTTTTTCCAAAGTAACTAAAAAAATATTTTTTTTTCCAAAGTAACTAAAAAAATTTTTTTTTTTCCACAGTAACTAAAAAAATATTTTTTTTTCCAAAGTAACTAAAAAAATATTTTTTTTTCCAAAGTAACTAAAAAAATATTTTTTTTCCAAAGTAACTAAAAAAGTAAATTTTTTCCAAAGTAACTAAAAAAAATATTTTTTTTTCCAAAGTAACTAAAAAAATATTTTTTTTTCCAAAGTAACTAAAAAAATATTTTTTTTTCCAAAGTAACTAAAAAAATATTTTTTTTTCCAAAGTAACTAAAAAAATATTTTTTTTTCCACAGTAACTAAAAAAATATTTTTTTTTCCAAAGTAACTAAAAAAATATTTTTTTGCCAAAGTAACTAAAAAAGTAAATTTTTTTCCAAAGTAACTAAAAAAATATTTTTTTTTCCAAAGTAACTAAAAAAATATTTTTTTTTCCAAAGTAACTAAAAAAATATTTTTTTTTCCAAAGTAACTAAAAAAATATTTTTTTTTCCAAAGTAACTAAAAAAATATTTTTTTTTCCAAAGTAACTAAAAAAATATTTTTTTTTCCAAAGTAACTAAAAAAATATTTTTTTTTCCAAAGTAACTAAAAAAATATTTTTTTTTCCAAAGTAACTAAAAAAATATTTTTTTTTCCAAAGTAACTAAAAAAATATTTTTTTTTCCAAAGTAACTAAAAAAATATTTTTTTTTCCAAAGTAACTAAAAAAATATTTTTTTTTCCAAAGTAACTAAAAAAATATTTTTTTTTCCAAAGTAACTAAAAAAATATTTTTTTTCCAAAGTAACTAAAAAAATATTTTTTTTTCCAAAGTAACTAAAAAAATATTTTTTTTTCCAAAGTAACTAAAAAAATATTTTTTTTTCCAAAGTAACTAAAAAAATACTTTTTTTTTCCAAAGTAACTAAAAAAATACTTTTTTTTTCCAAAGTAACTAAAAAAATATTTTTTTTTCCAAAGTAACTAAAAAAATATTTTTTTTTCCAAAGTAACTAAAAAAATATTTTTTTTTCCAAAGTAACTAAAAAAATATTTTTTTTTCCAAAGTAACTAAAAAAATATTTTTTTTTCCAAAGTAACTAAAAAATATTTTTTTTTCCAAAGTAACTAAAAAAATATTTTTTTTTCCAAAGTAACTAAAAAAATATTTTTTTTCCAAAGTAACTAAAAAATTATTTTTTTTTCCAAAGTAACTAAAAAAATATTTTTTTTTCCAAAGTAACTAAAAAAGTAAATTTTTTCCAAAGTAACTAAAAAAAGTAAATTTTTTCCAAAGTAACTAAAAAAGTAACTTTTTTTCCAAAGTAACTAAAAAAATATTTTTTTTTCCAAAGTAACTAAAAAAATATTTTTTTTTCCAAAGTAACTAAAAAAATATTTTTTTTTCCAAAGTAACTAAAAAAATATTTTTTTTTCCAAAGTAACTAAAAAATTTTTTTTTTTTCCAAGGTAACTAAAAAAGTAACTTTTTTTCCAAAGTAACTAAAAAAATATTTTTTTTTCCAAAGTAACTAAAAAAATATATTTTTTTCCAAAGTAACTAAAAAAAAATATTTTTTTCCAAAGTAACTAAAAAAAAATATTTTTTTCCAAAGTAACTAAAAAAATATATTTTTTTCCAAAGTAACTAAAAAAATATATTTTTTTCCAAAGTAACTAAAAAAATATTTTTTTTTCCAAAGTAACTAAAAAAAAATATTTTTTTCCAAAGTAACTAAAAAAATATTTTTTTTTCAAAGTAACTAAAAAAATATATTTTTTTCCAAAGTAACTAAAAAAATATATTTTTTTCCAAAGTAACTAAAAAAATATTTTTTTTTCCAAAGTAACTAAAAAATATTTTTTTTTCCAAAGTAACTAAAAAAATATTTTTTTTTCCAAAGTAACTAAAAAAATACTTTTTTTTTCCAAAGTAACTAAAAAAATACTTTTTTTTTCCAAAGTAACTAAAAAAATATTTTTTTTTCCAAAGTAACTAAAAAAATATTTTTTTTTCCAAAGTAACTAAAAAAATATTTTTTTTTCCAAAGTAACTAAAAAAATATTTTTTTTTCCAAAGTAACTAAAAAAATATTTTTTTTTCCAAAGTAACTAAAAAAATACTTTTTTTTTCCAAAGTAACTAAAAAAATACTTTTTTTTTCCAAAGTAACTAAAAAAATATTTTTTTTTCCAAAGTAACTAAAAAAATATTTTTTTTTCCAAAGTAACTAAAAAAATACTTTTTTTTTCCAAAGTAACTAAAAAAATATTTTTTTTTCCAAAGTAACTAAAAAAATATTTTTTTTTCCAAAGTAACTAAAAAAATATTTTTTTTTCCAAAGTAACTAAAAAATATTTTTTTTTCCAAAGTAACTAAAAAAATATTTTTTTTTCCAAAGTAACTAAAAAAATATTTTTTTTCCAAAGTAACTAAAAAATTATTTTTTTTTCCAAAGTAACTAAAAAAATATTTTTTTTTCCAAAGTAACTAAAAAAGTAAATTTTTTCCAAAGTAACTAAAAAAAGTAAATTTTTTCCAAAGTAACTAAAAAAGTAACTTTTTTTCCAAAGTAACTAAAAAAATATTTTTTTTTCCAAAGTAACTAAAAAAATATTTTTTTTTCCAAAGTAACTAAAAAAATATTTTTTTTTCCAAAGTAACTAAAAAAATATTTTTTTTTCCAAAGTAACTAAAAATTTTTTTTTTTTCCAAGGTAACTAAAAAAGTAACTTTTTTTCCAAAGTAACTAAAAAAATATTTTTTTTTCCAAAGTAACTAAAAAAAAATATTTTTTTCCAAAGTAACTAAAAAAATATATTTTTTTCCAAAGTAACTAAAAAAAAATATTTTTTTCCAAAGTAACTAAAAAAATATATTTTTTTCCAAAGTAACTAAAAAAATATATTTTTTTCCAAAGTAACTAAAAAAATATTTTTTTTTCCAAAGTAACTAAAAAAAAATATTTTTTTCCAAAGTAACTAAAAAAATATTTTTTTTTCAAAGTAACTAAAAAAATATATTTTTTTCCAAAGTAACTAAAAAAATATATTTTTTTCCAAAGTAACTAAAAAAATATATTTTTTTCCAAAGTAACTAAAAAATATTTTTTTTTCCAAAGTAACTAAAAAAATATTTTTTTTCCAAAGTAACTAAAAAAATATTTTTTTTTCCAAAGTAACTAAAAAAATATTTTTTTTTCCAAAGTAACTAAAAAAATATTTTTTTTTCCAAAGTAACTAAAAAAATATTTTTTTTTCCAAAGTAACTAAAAAAATATTTTTTTTTCCAAAGTAACTAAAAAAATATTTTTTTTTCCAAAGTAACTAAAAAAATATTTTTTTTTCCAAAGTAACTAAAAAAATATTTTTTTTTCCAAAGTAACTAAAAAATTTTTTTTTTTTCCAAGGTAACTAAAAAAGTAACTTTTTTTCCAAAGTAACTAAAAAAATATTTTTTTTTCCAAAGTAACTAAAAAAAAATATTTTTTTCCAAAGTAACTAAAAAAAAATATTTTTTTCCAAAGTAACTAAAAAAAAATATTTTTTTCCAAAGTAACTAAAAAAATATATTTTTTTCCAAAGTAACTAAAAAAATATATTTTTTTCCAAAGTAACTAAAAAAATATTTTTTTTTCCAAAGTAACTAAAAAAAAATATTTTTTTCCAAAGTAACTAAAAAAATATTTTTTTTTCAAAGTAACTAAAAAAATATATTTTTTTCCAAAGTAACTAAAAAAATATATTTTTTTCCAAAGTAACTAAAAAAATATTTTTTTTTCCAAAGTAACTAAAAAATATTTTTTTTTCCAAAGTAACTAAAAAAATATTTTTTTTTCCAAAGTAACTAAAAAAATACTTTTTTTTTCCAAAGTAACTAAAAAAATACTTTTTTTTTCCAAAGTAACTAAAAAAATATTTTTTTTTCCAAAGTAACTAAAAAAATATTTTTTTTTCCAAAGTAACTAAAAAAATATTTTTTTTTCCAAAGTAACTAAAAAAATATTTTTTTTTCCAAAGTAACTAAAAAAATATTTTTTTTTCCAAAGTAACTAAAAAAATACTTTTTTTTTCCAAAGTAACTAAAAAAATACTTTTTTTTTCCAAAGTAACTAAAAAAATATTTTTTTTTCCAAAGTAACTAAAAAAATATTTTTTTTTCCAAAGTAACTAAAAAAATATATTTTTTTCCAAAGTAACTAAAAAAATATTTTTTTTTCAAAGTAACTAAAAAAATATATTTTTTTCCAAAGTAACTAAAAAAATATATTTTTTTCCAAAGTAACTAAAAAAATTTTTTTTTTCCAAAGTAACTAAAAAAATATTTTTTTTTCCAAAGTAACTAAAAAAATATTTTTTTTCCCAAAGTAACTAAAAAAATATTTTTTTTTCCAAAGTAACTAAAAAAATATTTTTTTTTCCAAAGTAACTAAAAAAATATTTTTTTTTCCAAAGTAACTAAAAAAGTAAATTTTTTTCCAAAGTAACTAAAAAAGTAAAATTTTTTCCAAAGTAACTAAAAAAGTAAATTTTTTTCCAAAGTAACTAAAAAAAATTTTTTTTTTCCAAAGTAACTAAAAAAGTAAATTTTTTCCAAAGTAACTAAAAAAAATATTTTTTTTTCCAAAGTAACTAAAAAAATATTTTTTTTTCCAAAGTAACTAAAAAAATATTTTTTTTTCCAAAGTAACTAAAAAAGTAAATTTTTTCCAAAGTAATTAAAAAAAATATTTTTTTTTCCAAAGTAACTAAAAAAATATTTTTTTTTCCAAAGTAACTAAAAAAATATTTTTTTTTCCAAAGTAACTAAAAAAATATTTTTTTTTCCAAAGTAACTAAAAAAATTTTTTTTTTTCCACAGTAACTAAAAAAATATTTTTTTTTCCAAAGTAACTAAAAAAATATTTTTTTTTCCAAAGTAACTAAAAAAATATTTTTTTTTCCAAAGTAACTAAAAAAGTAAATTTTTTCCAAAGTAACTAAAAAAAATATTTTTTTTTCCAAAGTAACTAAAAAAATATTTTTTTTTCCAAAGTAACTAAAAAAATATTTTTTTTTCCAAAGTAACTAAAAAAATATTTTTTTTTCCAAAGTAACTAAAAAAATATTTTTTTTTCCACAGTAACTAAAAAAATATTTTTTTTTCCAAAGTAACTAAAAAAATATTTTTTTGCCAAAGTAACTAAAAAAGTAAATTTTTTTCCAAAGTAACTAAAAAAATATTTTTTTTTCCAAAGTAACTAAAAAAATATTTTTTTTTCCAAAGTAACTAAAAAAATATTTTTTTTTCCAAAGTAACTAAAAAAATATTTTTTTTTCCAAAGTAACTAAAAAAATATTTTTTTTTCCAAAGTAACTAAAAAAATATTTTTTTTTCCAAAGTAACTAAAAAAATATTTTTTTTTCCAAAGTAACTAAAAAAATATTTTTTTTTCCAAAGTAACTAAAAAAATATTTTTTTTTCCAAAGTAACTAAAAAAATATTTTTTTTTCCAAAGTAACTAAAAAAATATTTTTTTTTCCAAAGTAACTAAAAAAATATTTTTTTTTCCAAAGTAACTAAAAAAATATTTTTTTTTCCAAAGTAACTAAAAAAATATTTTTTTTCCAAAGTAACTAAAAAAATATTTTTTTTTCCAAAGTAACTAAAAAAATATTTTTTTTTCCAAAGTAACTAAAAAAATATTTTTTTTTCCAAAGTAACTAAAAAAATACTTTTTTTTTCCAAAGTAACTAAAAAAATACTTTTTTTTTCCAAAGTAACTAAAAAAATATTTTTTTTTCCAAAGTAACTAAAAAAATATTTTTTTTTCCAAAGTAACTAAAAAAATATTTTTTTTTCCAAAGTAACTAAAAAAATATTTTTTTTTCCAAAGTAACTAAAAAAATATTTTTTTTTCCAAAGTAACTAAAAAATATTTTTTTTTCCAAAGTAACTAAAAAAATATTTTTTTTTCCAAAGTAACTAAAAAAATATTTTTTTTCCAAAGTAACTAAAAAATTTTTTTTTTTTCCAAAGTAACTAAAAAAATATTTTTTTTTCCAAAGTAACTAAAAAAGTAAATTTTTTCCAAAGTAACTAAAAAAAGTAAATTTTTTCCAAAGTAACTAAAAAAGTAACTTTTTTTCCAAAGTAACTAAAAAAATATTTTTTTTTCCAAAGTAACTAAAAAAATATTTTTTTTTCCAAAGTAACTAAAAAAATATTTTTTTTTTCCAAAGTAACTAAAAAAATATTTTTTTTTCCAAAGTAACTAAAAAATTTTTTTTTTTTCCAAGGTAACTAAAAAAGTAACTTTTTTTCCAAAGTAACTAAAAAAATATTTTTTTTTCCAAAGTAACTAAAAAAAAATATTTTTTTCCAAAGTAACTAAAAAAAAATATTTTTTTCCAAAGTAACTAAAAAAAAATATTTTTTTCCAAAGTAACTAAAAAAATATATTTTTTTCCAAAGTAACTAAAAAAATATATTTTTTTCCAAAGTAACTAAAAAAATATTTTTTTTTCCAAAGTAACTAAAAAAAAATATTTTTTTCCAAAGTAACTAAAAAAATATTTTTTTTTCAAAGTAACTAAAAAAATATATTTTTTTCCAAAGTAACTAAAAAAATATATTTTTTTCCAAAGTAACTAAAAAAATATTTTTTTTTCCAAAGTAACTAAAAAATATTTTTTTTTCCAAAGTAACTAAAAAAATATTTTTTTTTCCAAAGTAACTAAAAAAATACTTTTTTTTTCCAAAGTAACTAAAAAAATACTTTTTTTTTCCAAAGTAACTAAAAAAATATTTTTTTTTCCAAAGTAACTAAAAAAATATTTTTTTTTCCAAAGTAACTAAAAAAATATTTTTTTTTCCAAAGTAACTAAAAAAATATTTTTTTTTCCAAAGTAACTAAAAAAATATTTTTTTTTCCAAAGTAACTAAAAAAATACTTTTTTTTTCCAAAGTAACTAAAAAAATACTTTTTTTTTCCAAAGTAACTAAAAAAATATTTTTTTTTCCAAAGTAACTAAAAAAATATTTTTTTTTCCAAAGTAACTAAAAAAATACTTTTTTTTTCCAAAGTAACTAAAAAAATATTTTTTTTTCCAAAGTAACTAAAAAAATATTTTTTTTTCCAAAGTAACTAAAAAAATATTTTTTTTTCCAAAGTAACTAAAAAATATTTTTTTTTCCAAAGTAACTAAAAAAATATTTTTTTTTCCAAAGTAACTAAAAAAATATTTTTTTTCCAAAGTAACTAAAAAATTATTTTTTTTTCCAAAGTAACTAAAAAAATATTTTTTTTTCCAAAGTAACTAAAAAAGTAAATTTTTTCCAAAGTAACTAAAAAAAGTAAATTTTTTCCAAAGTAACTAAAAAAGTAACTTTTTTTCCAAAGTAACTAAAAAAATATTTTTTTTTCCAAAGTAACTAAAAAAATATTTTTTTTTCCAAAGTAACTAAAAAAATATTTTTTTTTCCAAAGTAACTAAAAAAATATTTTTTTTTCCAAAGTAACTAAAAAATTTTTTTTTTTCCAAGGTAACTAAAAAAGTAACTTTTTTTCCAAAGTAACTAAAAAAATATTTTTTTTTCCAAAGTAACTAAAAAAAAATATTTTTTTCCAAAGTAACTAAAAAAATATATTTTTTTCCAAAGTAACTAAAAAAAAATATTTTTTTCCAAAGTAACTAAAAAAATATATTTTTTTCCAAAGTAACTAAAAAAATATATTTTTTTCCAAAGTAACTAAAAAAATATTTTTTTTTCCAAAGTAACTAAAAAAAAATATTTTTTTCCAAAGTAACTAAAAAAATATTTTTTTTTCAAAGTAACTAAAAAAATATATTTTTTTCCAAAGTAACTAAAAAAATATATTTTTTTCCAAAGTAACTAAAAAAATATATTTTTTTCCAAAGTAACTAAAAAATATTTTTTTTTCCAAAGTAACTAAAAAAATATTTTTTTTCCAAAGTAACTAAAAAAATATTTTTTTTTCCAAAGTAACTAAAAAAATATTTTTTTTTCCAAAGTAACTAAAAAAATATTTTTTTTTCCAAAGTAACTAAAAAAATATTTTTTTTTCCAAAGTAACTAAAAAAATATTTTTTTTTCCAAAGTAACTAAAAAAATATTTTTTTTTCCAAAGTAACTAAAAAAATATTTTTTTTTCCAAAGTAACTAAAAAAATATTTTTTTTTCCAAAGTAACTAAAAAATTTTTTTTTTTTCCAAGGTAACTAAAAAAGTAACTTTTTTTCCAAAGTAACTAAAAAAATATTTTTTTTTCCAAAGTAACTAAAAAAAAATATTTTTTTCCAAAGTAACTAAAAAAAAATATTTTTTTCCAAAGTAACTAAAAAAAAATATTTTTTTCCAAAGTAACTAAAAAAATATATTTTTTTCCAAAGTAACTAAAAAAATATATTTTTTTCCAAAGTAACTAAAAAAATATTTTTTTTTCCAAAGTAACTAAAAAAAAATATTTTTTTCCAAAGTAACTAAAAAAATATTTTTTTTTCAAAGTAACTAAAAAAATATATTTTTTTCCAAAGTAACTAAAAAAATATATTTTTTTCCAAAGTAACTAAAAAAATATTTTTTTTTCCAAAGTAACTAAAAAATATTTTTTTTTCCAAAGTAACTAAAAAAATATTTTTTTTTCCAAAGTAACTAAAAAAATACTTTTTTTTTCCAAAGTAACTAAAAAAATACTTTTTTTTTCCAAAGTAACTAAAAAAATATTTTTTTTTCCAAAGTAACTAAAAAAATATTTTTTTTTCCAAAGTAACTAAAAAAATATTTTTTTTTCCAAAGTAACTAAAAAAATATTTTTTTTTCCAAAGTAACTAAAAAAATACTTTTTTTTTCCAAAGTAACTAAAAAAATACTTTTTTTTTCCAAAGTAACTAAAAAAATATTTTTTTTTCCAAAGTAACTAAAAAAATATTTTTTTTTCCAAAGTAACTAAAAAAATACTTTTTTTTCCCAAAGTAACTAAAAAAATATTTTTTTTTCCAAAGTAACTAAAAAAATATTTTTTTTTCCAAAGTAACTAAAAAAATATTTTTTTTTCCAAAGTAACTAAAAAATATTTTTTTTTCCAAAGTAACTAAAAAAATATTTTTTTTTCCAAAGTAACTAAAAAAATATTTTTTTTCCAAAGTAACTAAAAAATTATTTTTTTTTCCAAAGTAACTAAAAAAATATTTTTTTTTCCAAAGTAACTAAAAAAGTAAATTTTTTCCAAAGTAACTAAAAAAAGTAAATTTTTTCCAAAGTAACTAAAAAAGTAACTTTTTTTCCAAAGTAACTAAAAAAATATTTTTTTTTCCAAAGTAACTAAAAAAATATTTTTTTTTCCAAAGTAACTAAAAAAATATTTTTTTTTCCAAAGTAACTAAAAAAATATTTTTTTTTCCAAAGTAACTAAAAAATTTTTTTTTTTCCAAGGTAACTAAAAAAGTAACTTTTTTTCCAAAGTAACTAAAAAAATATTTTTTTTTCCAAAGTAACTAAAAAAAAATATTTTTTTCCAAAGTAACTAAAAAAATATATTTTTTTCCAAAGTAACTAAAAAAAAATATTTTTTTCCAAAGTAACTAAAAAAATATATTTTTTTCCAAAGTAACTAAAAAAATATATTTTTTTCCAAAGTAACTAAAAAAATATTTTTTTTTCCAAAGTAACTAAAAAAAAATATTTTTTTCCAAAGTAACTAAAAAAATATTTTTTTTTCAAAGTAACTAAAAAAATATATTTTTTTCCAAAGTAACTAAAAAAATATATTTTTTTCCAAAGTAACTAAAAAAATATATTTTTTTCCAAAGTAACTAAAAAATATTTTTTTTTCCAAAGTAACTAAAAAAATATTTTTTTTCCAAAGTAACTAAAAAAATATTTTTTTTTCCAAAGTAACTAAAAAAATATTTTTTTTTCCAAAGTAACTAAAAAAATATTTTTTTTTCCAAAGTAACTAAAAAAATATTTTTTTTTCCAAAGTAACTAAAAAAATATTTTTTTTTCCAAAGTAACTAAAAAAATATTTTTTTTTCCAAAGTAACTAAAAAAATATTTTTTTTCCCAAAGTAACTAAAAAAATATTTTTTTTTCCAAAGTAACTAAAAAAATATTTTTTTTTCCAAAGTAACTAAAAAAATATTTTTTTTTCCAAAGTAACTAAAAAAATATTTTTTTTTCCAAAGTAACTAAAAAAGTAAATTTTTTTCCAAAGTAACTAAAAAAGTAAATTTTTTTCCAAAGTAACTAAAAAAATATTTTTTTTTCCAAAGTAACTAAAAAAGTAAATTTTTTCCAAAGTAACTAAAAAAAATATTTTTTTTTCCAAAGTAACTAAAAAAATATTTTTTTTTCCAAAGTAACTAAAAAAATATATTTTTTTCCAAAGTAACTAAAAAAATATTTTTTTTTCCAAAGTAACTAAAAAAATATTTTTTTTTCCAAAGTAACTAAAAAAATATTTTTTTTCCAAAGTAACTAAAAAAATATTTTTTTTCCAAAGTAACTAAAAAAATTTTTTTTTTTCCAAAGTAACTAAAAAAATGCTATACTTTGGCCGAAAACGGCCAAAGTATAGCATGTCGAAAAAAGTAAAATATAGTGATAGTATAGCGTGTCGGAAAAAGTCAAACACGACCACAGTATAGCATGTCGAAAAAGATAAAAACGGTCATAGTATAGCATGTCAAAAAAAGTCAAAAACAGCCATAGTATAGCATGTCGAAAAAAGTCAAAAACAGTCGTACTATAGCAAGTCGAAAACAGCCATAGTATAGCATGTCGAAAAAAAGGTCATAGTATAGCATGTGGAAAAAAGTCAAAAACGGTCACAGTATAGCATGTCGAAAAAAGTCAAAAATGGTCATAGTATAGCATGTGGAAAAAAGTCAAAAACAGCCATAGTATAGCATGTCGAAAAAAGGTCATAGTATAGCATGTCGAAAAAAGTCAAAAACGGTCATAGTATAGCATGTCGAAAAAAGTCAAAAACAGCCATAGTATAGCATCTCGAAAAAAGTCAAAAACGGTCGTACTATAGCAAGTCGAAAACAGCCATAGTATAGCATGTCGAAAAAAAGGTCATAGTATAGCATGTGGAAAAAAGTCAAAAACGGTCACAGTATAGCATGTCGAAAAAAGTCAAAAATGGTCATAGTATAGCATGTGGAAAAAAGTCAAAAACAGCCATAGTATAGCATGTCGAAAAAAGGTCATAGTATAGCATGTCGAAAAAAGTCAAAAACGGTCATAGTATAGCATGTCGAAAAAAGTCAAAAACAGCCATAGTATAGCATCTCGAAAAAAGTCAAAAACGGTCATAGTATAGCATGTCGAAAAAAGTCAAAAAAGGTCATAGTATAGCATGTGGAAAAAAGTCAAAAACGGTCACAGTATAGCATGTCGAAAAAAGTCAAAAACGGCCATAGTATAGCATGTCGAAAAAAGTCAAAAACAGTCATACTATAGCAAGTCAAAAACAGTCATAGTATAGCATGTCGAAAAAAGGTCATAGTATAGCATGTGGAAAAAAGTCAAAAACGGTCACAGTATAGCATGTCGAAAAAAGTCAAAAACGGTCACAGTATAGCATGTCGAAAAAAGTCAAAAACGGTAATAGTATAGCATGTCGAAAAAAGGTCATAGTATAGCATGTGGAAAAAAGTCAAAAACGGTCACAGTATAGCATGTCGAAAAAAGTCAAAAACAGCCATAGAATAGCAAGTCAAAAACAGCCATAGTATAGCATGTCAAAAAAAGTCAAAAACGGTCATAGTATAGCATGTCGAAAAAAGTCAAAAAACGTCATAGTATAGCATGTGGAAAAAAGTCAAAAACGGTCACAGTATAGCATGTCGAAAAAAGAAAAAACGGTCATACTATAGCAAGTCGAAAACAGCCATAGTATAGCATGTCGAAAAAGGTCATAGTATAGCATGTGGAAAAAAGTCAAAAACGGTCACAGTATAGCATGTCGAAAAAAGTCAAAAACAGCCATAGTATAGCATGTCGAAAAAAGTCAAAAACAGCCATAGTATAGCATGTCGAAAAAAGGTCATAGTATAGCATGTCGAAAAAAGTCAAAAACAGTCATACTATAGCAAGTCGAAAACAGCCATAGTATAGCATGTCGAAAAAAGTCAAAAAACGTCATAGTATAGCATGTGGAAAAAAGAAAAAACGGTCATAGTATAGCATGTCGAAAAAAGTCAAAAACAGTCGTACTATAGCAAGTCGAAAACAGCCATAGTATAGCATGTCGAAAAAGGTCATAGTATAGCATGTCGAAAAAAGTCAAAAACAGCCATAGTATAGCATGTCGAAAAAAGGTCATAGTATAGCATGTCGAAAAAAGTCAAAAACGGCCATAGTATAGCATGTCGAAAAAAGTCAAAAACAGTCATAGTATAGCATGTCGAAAAAAGGTCATAGTATAGCATGTGGAAAAAAGTCAAAAACGGTCACAGTATAGCATGTCGAAAAAAATCAAAAACGGTCATAGTATAGCATGTCGAAAAAAGTCAAAAACGGTCATAGTATAGCATGTCGAAAAAAGTCATACTATAGCATGTCGAAAAAAGGTCATAGTATAGCATGTGGAAAAAAGTCAAAAACGGTCACAGTATAGCATGTCGAAGAAAGTCAAAAACGGTCATAGTATAGCATGTGGAAAAAAGTAAAATATAGTCATAGTATAACGTGTCGAAAAATGTCAAAAACGGTCGTAGTATAGCATGTCGAAAAAAGTCGAAAACAGCCAAAGTATAGCATGTCGAAAAAAGTAAAATATAGTGATAGTATAGCGTGTCGGAAAAAGTCAAACACGACCAGAGTATAGCATGTCGAAAAAGATAAAAACGGTCATAGTATAGCATGTCAAATAAAGTCATAAACAGTCATACTAAAGCAAGTCAAAAACAGCCATAGTATAGCATGTCTAAAAAAGTCAAAAACAGTCATACTATAGCAAGTTGAAAACAGTCATAGTATAGCATCTCGAAAAAAGGTCATAGTATAGCATGTGGAAAAAAGTCAAAAACGGTCATAGTATAGCATGTCGAAAAAAGTCAAAAACGGCCATAGTATAGCATGTCGAAAAAAGTCAAAAACAGTCATAGTATAGCATGTCGAAAAAAGTCAAACACGACCACAGTATAGCATGTCGAAAAAGATAAAAACGGTCATAGTATAGCATGTCGGAAAAAGTCAAAAATGGTCATAGTATAGCAAGTCGAAAAGAGCCAAAGTATAGCATGTCGAAAAAAGTAAAATATAGTGATAGTATAGCGTGTCGGAAAAAGTCAAACACGACCACAGTATAGCATGTCTAAAAAGATAAAAACGGTCATAGTATAGCATGTCAAAAAAAGTCAAAAACAGTCATACTATAGCAAGTTGAAAACAGCCATAGTATAGCATGTCTAAAAAAGTCAAAAACAGTCATACTATAGCATGTGGAAAAAAGTAAAATATAGTCATAGTATAACGTGTAGAAAAATGTCAAAAACGGTCGTAGTATAGCATGTCGGAAAAAGTCGAAAGCAGCCAAAGTATAGCATGTCGAAAAAAGTAAAATATAGTGATAGTATAGCGTGTCGGAAAAAGTCAAACACGACCACAGTATAGCATGTCGAAAAACATAAAAACGGTCATAGTATAGCATGTCAAAAAAAGTCATAAACAGTCATACTAAAGCAAGTCAAAAACAGTCATAGTATAGCATGTCGAAAAAAGGTCATAGTATAGCATGTGGAAAAAAGTCAAAAACGGTCACAGTATAGCATGTCGAAAAAAGTCAAAAACGGCCATAGTATAGCATGTCGAAAAAAGTCAAAAACAGCCATAGTATAGCAAGTCAAAAATAGCCATAGTATAGCATGTCGAAAAAAAGTCAAAAACGGTCATAGTATAGCATGTCGAAAAAAGTCAAAAACGGTCATAGTATAGCATGTCGAAAAAAGTCATAGTATAGCATGTCGAAAACAGCCAAAGTATAGCATGTCGAAAAAAGTAAAATATAGTGATAGTATAGCGTGTCGGAAAAAGTCAAACACGACCACAGTATAGCATGTCGAAAAAGATAAAAACGGTCATAGTATAGCATGTCAAATAAAGTCATAAACAGTCATACTAAAGCAAGTCAAAAACAGCCATAGTATAGCATGTCTAAAAAAGTCAAAAACAGTCATACTATAGCAAGTTGAAAACAGTCATAGTATAGCATCTCGAAAAAAGGTCATAGTATAGCATGTGGAAAAAAGTCAAAAACGGTCATAGTATAGCATGTCGAAAAAAGTCAAAAACGGCCATAGTATAGCATGTCGAAAAAAGTCAAAAACAGTCATAGTATAGCATGTCGAAAAAAGTCAAAAACGGCCATAGTATAGCATGTCGAAAAAAGTCAAAAACAGTCATAGTATAGCATGTCGAAAAAAGTCAAACACGACCACAGTATAGCATGTCGAAAAAGATAAAAACGGTCATAGTATAGCATGTCGGAAAAAGTCAAAAATGGTCATAGTATAGCAAGTCGAAAAGAGCCAAAGTATAGCATGTCGAAAAAAGTAAAATATAGTGATAGTATAGCGTGTCGGAAAAAGTCAAACACGACCACAGTATAGCATGTCGAAAAAGATAAAAACGGTCATAGTATAGCATGTCAAAAAAAGTCAAAAACAGTCATACTATAGCAAGTTGAAAACAGCCATAGTATAGCATGTCTAAAAAAGTCAAAAACAGTCATACTATAGCATGTGGAAAAAAGTAAAATATAGTCATAGTATAACGTGTAGAAAAATGTCAAAAACGGTCGTAGTATAGCATGTCGGAAAAAGTCGAAAGCAGCCAAAGTATAGCATGTCGAAAAAAGTAAAATATAGTGATAGTATAGCGTGTCGGAAAAAGTCAAACACGACCACAGTATAGCATGTCGAAAAAGATAAAAACGGTCATAGTATAGCATGTCAAAAAAAGTCATAAACAGTCATACTAAAGCAAGTCAAAAACAGTCATAGTATAGCATGTCGAAAAAAGGTCATAGTATAGCATGTGGAAAAAAGTCAAAAACGGCCATAGTATAGCATGTCGAAAAAGATAAAAACGGTCATAGTATAGCATGTCAAAAAAAGTCATAAACAGTCATACTAAAGCAAGTCAAAAACAGTCATAGTATAGCATGTCGAAAAAAGGTCATAGTATAGCATGTCGAAAAAAGTCAAAAACGGCCATAGTATAGCATGTCGAAAAAAGTCAAAAACAGCCATAGTATAGCAAGTCAAAAATAGCCATAGTATAGCATGTCGAAAAAAGTCAAAAACGGTCATAGTATAGCATGTCGAAAAAAGTCAAAAACGGTCATAGTATAGCATGTCGAAAAAAGTCATAGTATAGCATGTCGAAAAAAGGTCATAGTATAGCATGTGGAAAAAAGTCAAAAACGGTCACAGTATAGCATGTCGAAGAAAGTCAAAAACGGTCATAGTATAGCATGTGGAAAAAAGTAAAATATAGTCATAGTATAACGTGTCGAAAAATGTCAAAAACGGTCGTAGTATAGCATGTCGAAAAAAGTAAAATATAGTGATAGTATAGCGTGTCGGAAAAAGTCAAACACGACCACAGTATAGCATGTCGAAAAAGATAAAAACGGTCATAGTATAGCATGTCAAAAAAAGTCAAAAACAGCCATAGTATAGCATGTGGAAAAAAGTCAAAAACGGTCACAGTATAGCATGTCGAAAAAAGTCAAAAACGGCCATAGTATAGCATGTCGAAAAAAGTCAAAAACAGCCATAGTATAGCAAGTCAAAAACAGCCATAGTATAGCATCTCGAAAAAAGTCAAAAACGGTCATAGTATAGCATGTCGAAAAAAGTCAAAAACGGTCATAGTATAGCATGTCGAAAAAAGTCAAAAAAGGTCATAGTATAGCATGTGGAAAAAAGTCAAAAACGGTCACAGTATAGCATGTCGAAAAAAGTAAAATATAGTCATAGTATAACGTGTCGAAAAATGTCAAAAACGGGCATAGTATAGCATGTCGAAAAAAGTCAAAAACGGTAATAGTATAGCATGTCGAAAAAAGTCAAAAACGGTCATAGTATAGCATGTTGAAAAAAGTCAAAAACGGTCACAGTATAGCATGTCGAAAAAAGTAAAATATAGTCATAGTATAACGTGTCGAAAAATGTCAAAAACGGGCATAGTATAGCATGTCGAAAAAAGGTCACAGTATAGCATGTGGAAAAAAAGTCAAAAACGGTCACAGTATAGCATGTCGGAAAAAGTCAAAAATGGTCATAGTATAGCAAGTCGAAAAGAGCCAAAGTATAGCATGTCGAAAAAAGTAAAATATAGTGATAGTATAGCGTGTCGGAAAAAGTCAAACACGACCACAGTATAGCATGTCGAAAAAGATAAAAACGGTCATAGTATAGCATGTCAAAAAAAGTCAAAAACAGTCATACTATAGCAAGTTGAAAACAGTCATAGTATAGCAAGTGGAAAAAAGTCAAAAACGGTCACAGTATAGCATGTCGAAAAAAGTCAAAAACGGTAATAGTATAGCATGTCGAAAAAAGGTCATAGTATAGCATGTGGAAAAAAGTCAAAAACGGTCACAGTATAGCATGTCGAAAAAAGTCAAAAACGGTAATAGTATAGCATGTCGAAAAAAGTCAAAAACGGTCATAGTATAGCATGTTGAAAAAAGTCAAAAACGGTCAATACTATAGCAAGCCAAAAACAGTCATAGTATAGCAAGTGGAAAAAAGTCAAAAACGGTCACAGTATAGCATGTCGAAAAAAGTCAAAAACGGTAATAGTATAGCATGTCGAAAAAAGGTCATAGTATAGCATGTGGAAAAAAGTCA
Organism: Melanostigma gelatinosum; assembly: GCF_949748355.1. NCBI lineage: Eukaryota > Metazoa > Chordata > Actinopteri > Perciformes > Zoarcidae > Melanostigma > Melanostigma gelatinosum. The sequence goes on from NC_136655.1 coordinate 19,449,044, forward strand.
AAAACGGTCACAGTATAGCATGTCGAAAAAAGTCAAAAACGGTAATAGTATAGCATGTCGAAAAAAGGTCATAGTATAGCATGTGGAAAAAAGTCTAAAACGGCCATAGTATAGCATGTCGAAAAAAGTCAAAAACAGCCATAGAATAGCAAGTCAAAAACAGCCATAGTATAGCATGTCGAAAAAAGTCAAAAACGGCCATAGTATAGCATGTCGAAAAAAGTCAAAAACAGTCATAGTATAGCATGTCGAAAAAAGTCAAAAACAGCCATAGTATAGCATGTCGAAAAAAGTCAAAAACAGTCATAGTATAGCATGTCGAAAAAAGTCAAAAACAGTCATAGTATAGCATGTCGAAAAAAGTCAAAAACAGCCATAGTATAGCATGTCGAAAAAAGGTCATAGTATAGCATGTGGAAAAAAGTCAAAAACGGTCACAGTATAGCATGTCGAAAAAAGTCAAAAACAGTCATACTATAGCAAGTCAAAAACAGTCATAGTATAGCATGTCGAAAAAAGGTCATAGTATAGCATGTGGAAAAAAGTCAAAAACGGTCACAGTATAGCATGTCGAAAAAAGTCAAAAACGGTCATAGTATAGCATGTCGAAAAAGGTCAAAAACGGCCATAGTATAGCATGTCGAAAAAAGTCAAAAACAGCCATAGTATAGCATGTCGAAAAAAGTCAAAAACGGTCATAGTATAGCATGTTGAAAAAAGTCAAAAACGGTCATACTATAGCAAGCCAAAAACAGTCATAGTATAGCATGTGGAAAAAAGTCAAAAACGGTCACAGTATAGCATGTCGAAAAAAGTCAAAAACGGTAATAGTATAGCATGTCGAAAAAAGGTCATAGTATAGCATGTGGAAAAAAGTCAAAAACGGTCACAGTATAGCATGTCGAAAAAAGTCAAAAACGGTAATAGTATAGCATGTCGAAAAAAGTCTAAAACGGCCATAGTATAGCATGTCGAAAAAAGGTCATAGTATAGCATGTGGAAAAAAGTCAAAAACGGTCACAGTATAGCATGTCGAAAAAAGTCAAAACGGTCATAGTATAGCATGTCGAAAAAAGTCAAAAACGGCCATAGTATAGCATGTAGAAAAAAGTCAAAAACAGCCATAGTATAGCATGTCGAAAAAAGTCTAAAACGGCCATAGTATAGCATGTCGAAAAAGTCAAAAACAGCCATAGAATAGCAAGTCAAAAACAGCCATAGTATAGCATGTCAAAAAAAGTCAAAAACAGTCATAGTATAGCATGTCGAAAAAAGTCAAAAACGGTCATAGTATAGCATGTAGAAAAAAGTCAAAAACAGCCATAGTATAGCATGTCGAAAAAAGTCTAAAACGGCCATAGTATAGCATGTCGAAAAAGTCAAAAACAGCCATAGAATAGCAAGTCAAAAACAGCCATAGTATAGCATGTCGAAAAAAGTCAAAAACGGTCATAGTATAGCATGTTGAAAAAAGTCAAAAACAGTCATAGTATAGCATGTCGAAAAAAGTCAAAAACAGTCATAGTATAGCATGTCGAAAAAAGTCAAAAACGGTCATAGTATAGCATGTAGAAAAAAGTCAAAAACAGCCATAGTATAGCATGTCGAAAAAAGTCTAAAACGGCCATAGTATAGCATGTCGAAAAAGTCAAAAACAGCCATAGAATAGCAAGTCAAAAACAGCCATAGTATAGCATGTCGAAAAAAGTCAAAAACGGTCATAGTATAGCAAGTCAAAAACAGCCATAGTATAGCATGTCGAAAAAAGTCAAAAACGGTCACAGTATAGCATATCGAAAAAAGTCAAAAACGGTCATAGTATAGCATGTGGAAAAAGGTCATAAACGGCCATAGTATAGCATGTCGAAAAAAGTCAAAAACGGTCATAGTATAGCATGTCGAAAAAAGTCAAAAACGGCCATAGTATAGCATGTCGAAAAAAGTCAAAAACAGCCATAGTATAGCAAGTCAAAAACAGCCATAGTATAGCATGTCGAAAAAAGTCAAAAACGGTCATAGTATAGCATGAGGAAAAAAGTTAAAAACGGTCATAGTATAGCATGTCGAAAAAAGTCAAAAACGGCCATAGTATAGCATGTCGAAAAAAGTCAAAAACAGTCATACTATAGCAAGTCAAAAACAGCCATAGTATAGCATGTCGAAAAAAGTCAAAAACAGCCATAGTATAGCATGTCGAAAAAAGTCAAAAACAGTCATAGTATAGCATGTCGAAAAACCAGACAAATCAACTGTCCTGAGCCACTTTTCTGAAGAAAATCTTTGAAACTATGTTTACTTTCACAAAACCAACTTTTGACTTCCTCTCTGCCTGAAACGTCGTTTAAACATGCGGTGGAGGATGCGGGCAAGACTTGATACAGAGCATATCGGGTTGGAATGTTAACAGACCTCTCTATTTGTGATTTCAGAAAAATGCGAGTCTCCCTGGAGGTTGGGAGCCCTGGTATTTGCCACCAGGTCGTGCCTGCAGTTCGGGAACAGTCTGATAGTGTCGACACAACTAACAAGGTGAGCAGAAGCCGATTTAACTGAAATTCTGCATATTGTATTATAGACATGAACTAAATTATATCCGACTGTCCGAACTGTAAGTATGGCATAGTCATAGAGTACTTGTAAAGAGTAATCACACAGCAGCAGGGTTGTTCAGCCCAGCATTGGGGGGGTTTTGTACACATGAGTCAATGAGTCCAGCAGAAGACGTTAGATAAAAGACGAAAGATTGCGCTCTTGTGACAGTGTAGAGTGAAGTAATGTGAGCCGTGCCACGCGCCTCTTCTGTCGCGGTCACGCGCCTCGCACGGCGCGCTCAAATTCCTGCCACAAATAAAGCGTAATCTTTAACGTAATTATAAGACGTTTTGGGCTACGAATAAACTGTATAACATGACGGGGATATATGTGTGTTAAAGGTCATTGATAAACTGTAAACTGACAGTGAATTGACCGTGAAGTATTAACCGTATCAAGGCGTCAAGTCTCAGGACACTAAAATCGTGTGTTACGTGTGGTGTAAAACCAAGTTAACTCTGCGTAGAGTAACCTTTAGATAGTTTCTGCACGGGAGCACAGGTTTTAAGATAACCGATGGTCGTTGATAGCGAAGTGAAAATTACCTTATCGAAGCATCGAGTCTCAGGACACTGAATTTGTGTGTGGCGCTTAGTGGAAAACCATGATATCTCTGCTTAGAGTATCCTCGACGGAGTTTCTGGGTGAGAGCACAAAATTCAAGATAACCGATGTACTGTTGATAACGGACGAAGTGTAAAAGAAAAGTCGACAGGAGACAGGCCGGAGCAGAGGCTGTCGCTATTTAAGTGTGCTAAATTGTGTTGTGGATATACAGGGCCAGTAGCATAGGGGTTAGCATTGCGGCCTTCCACGCGGTAGGGCCGTGTTCGAACCCCAGCCAAAGCAGGGTTAGGGTTTAGGGTTTAGGGTTAGGGGTTAGGGTTAGGGTTAGGGTTAGGGTTAGGGTTAGGGTTAGGGTTAGGGTTAGGGTTAGGGTTAGGGTTAGGGTTAGGGTTAGGGTTAGGGTTAGGGTTAGGGGTTAGGGTTAGGGTTAGGGTTAGGGTTAGGGTTAGGGTTAGGGTTAGGGTTAGGGTTAGGGTTAGGGTTAGGGTTAGGGTTAGGGTTAGGGTTAGGGGTTAGGGGTTAGGGGTTAGGGGTTAGGGTTAGGGTTAGGGTTAGGGGTTAGGGGTTAGGGGTTAGGGGTTAGGGGTTAGGGGTTAGGGTTAGGGTTAGGGTTAGGGTTAGGGTTAGGGTTAGGGTTAGGGTTAGGGTTAGGGTTAGGGTTAGGGTTAGGGTTAGGGTTAGGGTTAGGGTTAGGGTTAGGGTTAGGGTTAGGGTTAGGGTTAGGGTTAGGGTTAGGGTTAGGGTTAGGGTTAGGGTTAGGGTTAGGGTTAGGGTTAGGGTTAGGGTTAGGGTTAGGGTTAGGGTTAGGGTTAGGGTTAGGGTTAGGGTTAGGGTTAGGGTTAGGGTTAGGGTTAGGGTTAGGGTTAGGGTTAGGGTTAGGGTTAGGGTTAGGGTTAGGGTTAGGGTTAGGGTTAGGGTTAGGGTTAGGGTTAGGGTTAGGGTTAGGGTTAGGGTTAGGGTTAGGGTTAGGGTTAGGGTTAGGGTTAGGGTTAGGGTTAGGGTTAGGGTTAGGGTTAGGGTTAGGGTTAGGGTTAGGGTTAGGGTTAGGGTTAGGGTTAGGGTTAGGGTTAGGGTTAGGGTTAGGGTTAGGGTTAGGGTTAGGGTTAGGGTTAGGGTTAGGGTTAGGGTTAGGGTTAGGGTTAGGGTTAGGGTTAGGGTTAGGGTTAGGGTTAGGGTTAGGGTTAGGGTTAGGGTTAGGGTTAGGGTTAGGGTTAGGGTTAGGGTTAGGGTTAGGGTTAGGGTTAGGGTTAGGGTTAGGGTTAGGGTTAGGGTTAGGGTTAGGGTTAGGGTTAGGGTTAGGGTTAGGGTTAGGGTTAGGGTTAGGGTTAGGGTTAGGGTTAGGGTTAGGGTTAGGGTTAGGGTTAGGGTTAGGGTTAGGGTTAGGGTTAGGGTTAGGGTTAGGGTTAGGGTTAGGGTTAGGGTTAGGGTTAGGGTTAGGGTTAGGGTTAGGGTTAGGGTTAGGGTTAGGGTTAGGGTTAGGGTTAGGGTTAGGGTTAGGGTTAGGGTTAGGGTTAGGGTTAGGGTTAGGGTTAGGGTTAGGGTTAGGGTTAGGGTTAGGGTTAGGGTTAGGGTTAGGGTTAGGGTTAGGGTTAGGGTTAGGGTTAGGGTTAGGGTTAGGGTTAGGGTTAGGGTTAGGGTTAGGGTTAGGGTTAGGGTTAGGGTTAGGGTTAGGGTTAGGGTTAGGGTTAGGGTTAGGGTTAGGGTTAGGGTTAGGGTTAGGGTTAGGGTTAGGGTTAGGGTTAGGGTTAGGGTTAGGGTTAGGGTTAGGGTTAGGGTTAGGGTTAGGGTTAGGGTTAGGGTTAGGGTTAGGGTTAGGGTTAGGGTTAGGGTTAGGGTTAGGGTTAGGGTTAGGGTTAGGGTTAGGGTTAGGGTTAGGGTTAGGGTTAGGGTTAGGGTTAGGGTTAGGGTTAGGGTTAGGGTTAGGGTTAGGGTTAGGGTTAGGGTTAGGGTTAGGGTTAGGGTTAGGGTTAGGGTTAGGGTTAGGGTTAGGGTTAGGGTTAGGGTTAGGGTTAGGGTTAGGGTTAGGGTTAGGGTTAGGGTTAGGGTTAGGGTTAGGGTTAGGGTTAGGGTTAGGGTTAGGGTTAGGGTTAGGGTTAGGGTTAGGGTTAGGGTTAGGGTTAGGGTTAGGGTTAGGGTTAGGGTTAGGGTTAGGGTTAGGGTTAGGGTTAGGGTTAGGGTTAGGGTTAGGGTTAGGGTTAGGGTTAGGGTTAGGGTTAGGGTTAGGGTTAGGGTTAGGGTTAGGGTTAGGGTTAGGGTTAGGGTTAGGGTTAGGGTTAGGGTTAGGGTTAGGGTTAGGGTTAGGGTTAGGGTTAGGGTTAGGGTTAGGGTTAGGGTTAGGGTTAGGGTTAGGGTTAGGGTTAGGGTTAGGGTTAGGGTTAGGGTTAGGGTTAGGGTTAGGGTTAGGGTTAGGGTTAGGGTTAGGGTTAGGGTTAGGGTTAGGGTTAGGGTTAGGGTTAGGGTTAGGGTTAGGGTTAGGGTTAGGGTTAGGGTTAGGGTTAGGGTTAGGGTTAGGGTTAGGGTTAGGGTTAGGGTTAGGGTTAGGGTTAGGGTTAGGGTTAGGGTTAGGGTTAGGGTTAGGGTTAGGGTTAGGGTTAGGGTTAGGGTTAGGGTTAGGGTTAGGGTTAGGGTTAGGGTTAGGGTTAGGGTTAGGGTTAGGGTTAGGGTTAGGGTTAGGGTTAGGGTTAGGGTTAGGGTTAGGGTTAGGGTTAGGGTTAGGGTTAGGGTTAGGGTTAGGGTTAGGGTTAGGGTTAGGGTTAGGGTTAGGGTTAGGGTTAGGGTTAGGGTTAGGGTTAGGGTTAGGGTTAGGGTTAGGGTTAGGGTTAGGGTTAGGGTTAGGGTTAGGGTTAGGGTTAGGGTTAGGGTTAGGGTTAGGGTTAGGGTTAGGGTTAGGGTTAGGGTTAGGGTTAGGGTTAGGGTTAGGGTTAGGGTTAGGGTTAGGGTTAGGGTTAGGGTTAGGGTTAGGGTTAGGGTTAGGGTTAGGGTTAGGGTTAGGGTTAGGGTTAGGGTTAGGGTTAGGGTTAGGGTTAGGGTTAGGGTTAGGGTTAGGGTTAGGGTTAGGGTTAGGGTTAGGGTTAGGGTTAGGGTTAGGGTTAGGGTTAGGGTTAGGGTTAGGGTTAGGGTTAGGGTTAGGGTTAGGGTTAGGGTTAGGGTTAGGGTTAGGGTTAGGGTTAGGGTTAGGGTTAGGGTTAGGGTTAGGGTTAGGGTTAGGGTTAGGGTTAGGGTTAGGGTTAGGGTTAGGGTTAGGGTTAGGGTTAGGGTTAGGGTTAGGGTTAGGGTTAGGGTTAGGGTTAGGGTTAGGGTTAGGGTTAGGGTTAGGGTTAGGGTTAGGGTTAGGGTTAGGGTTAGGGTTAGGGTTAGGGTTAGGGTTAGGGTTAGGGTTAGGGTTAGGGTTAGGGTTAGGGTTAGGGTTAGGGTTAGGGTTAGGGTTAGGGTTAGGGTTAGGGTTAGGGTTAGGGTTAGGGTTAGGGTTAGGGTTAGGGTTAGGGTTAGGGTTAGGGTTAGGGTTAGGGTTAGGGTTAGGGTTAGGGTTAGGGTTAGGGTTAGGGTTAGGGTTAGGGTTAGGGTTAGGGTTAGGGTTAGGGTTAGGGTTAGGGTTAGGGTTAGGGTTAGGGTTAGGGTTAGGGTTAGGGTTAGGGTTAGGGTTAGGGTTAGGGTTAGGGTTAGGGTTAGGGTTAGGGTTAGGGTTAGGGTTAGGGTTAGGGTTAGGGTTAGGGTTAGGGTTAGGGTTAGGGTTAGGGTTAGGGTTAGGGTTAGGGTTAGGGTTAGGGTTAGGGTTAGGGTTAGGGTTAGGGTTAGGGTTAGGGTTAGGGTTAGGGTTAGGGTTAGGGTTAGGGTTAGGGTTAGGGTTAGGGTTAGGGTTAGGGTTAGGGTTAGGGTTAGGGTTAGGGTTAGGGTTAGGGTTAGGGTTAGGGTTAGGGTTAGGGTTAGGGTTAGGGTTAGGGTTAGGGTTAGGGTTAGGGTTAGGGTTAGGGTTAGGGTTAGGGTTAGGGTTAGGGTTAGGGTTAGGGTTAGGGTTAGGGTTAGGGTTAGGGTTAGGGTTAGGGTTAGGGTTAGGGTTAGGGTTAGGGTTAGGGTTAGGGTTAGGGTTAGGGTTAGGGTTAGGGTTAGGGTTAGGGTTAGGGTTAGGGTTAGGGTTAGGGTTAGGGTTAGGGTTAGGGTTAGGGTTAGGGTTAGGGTTAGGGTTAGGGTTAGGGTTAGGGTTAGGGTTAGGGTTAGGGTTAGGGTTAGGGTTAGGGTTAGGGTTAGGGTTAGGGTTAGGGTTAGGGTTAGGGTTAGGGTTAGGGTTAGGGTTAGGGTTAGGGTTAGGGTTAGGGTTAGGGTTAGGGTTAGGGTTAGGGTTAGGGTTAGGGTTAGGGTTAGGGTTAGGGTTAGGGTTAGGGTTAGGGTTAGGGTTAGGGTTAGGGTTAGGGTTAGGGTTAGGGTTAGGGTTAGGGTTAGGGTTAGGGTTAGGGTTAGGGTTAGGGTTAGGGTTAGGGTTAGGGTTAGGGTTAGGGTTAGGGTTAGGGTTAGGGTTAGGGTTAGGGTTAGGGTTAGGGTTAGGGTTAGGGTTAGGGTTAGGGTTAGGGTTAGGGTTAGGGTTAGGGTTAGGGTTAGGGTTAGGGTTAGGGTTAGGGTTAGGGTTAGGGTTAGGGTTAGGGTTAGGGTTAGGGTTAGGGTTAGGGTTAGGGTTAGGGTTAGGGTTAGGGTTAGGGTTAGGGTTAGGGTTAGGGTTAGGGTTAGGGTTAGGGTTAGGGTTAGGGTTAGGGTTAGGGTTAGGGTTAGGGTTAGGGTTAGGGTTAGGGTTAGGGTTAGGGTTAGGGTTAGGGTTAGGGTTAGGGTTAGGGTTAGGGTTAGGGTTAGGGTTAGGGTTAGGGTTAGGGTTAGGGTTAGGGTTAGGGTTAGGGTTAGGGTTAGGGTTAGGGTTAGGGTTAGGGTTAGGGTTAGGGTTAGGGTTAGGGTTAGGGTTAGGGTTAGGGTTAGGGTTAGGGTTAGGGTTAGGGTTAGGGTTAGGGTTAGGGTTAGGGTTAGGGTTAGGGTTAGGGTTAGGGTTAGGGTTAGGGTTAGGGTTAGGGTTAGGGTTAGGGTTAGGGTTAGGGTTAGGGTTAGGGTTAGGGTTAGGGTTAGGGTTAGGGTTAGGGTTAGGGTTAGGGTTAGGGTTAGGGTTAGGGTTAGGGTTAGGGTTAGGGTTAGGGTTAGGGTTAGGGTTAGGGTTAGGGTTAGGGTTAGGGTTAGGGTTAGGGTTAGGGTTAGGGTTAGGGTTAGGGTTAGGGTTAGGGTTAGGGTTAGGGTTAGGGTTAGGGTTAGGGTTAGGGTTAGGGTTAGGGTTAGGGTTAGGGTTAGGGTTAGGGTTAGGGTTAGGGTTAGGGTTAGGGTTAGGGTTAGGGTTAGGGTTAGGGTTAGGGTTAGGGTTAGGGTTAGGGTTAGGGTTAGGGTTAGGGTTAGGGTTAGGGTTAGGGTTAGGGTTAGGGTTAGGGTTAGGGTTAGGGTTAGGGTTAGGGTTAGGGTTAGGGTTAGGGTTAGGGTTAGGGTTAGGGTTAGGGTTAGGGTTAGGGTTAGGGTTAGGGTTAGGGTTAGGGTTAGGGTTAGGGTTAGGGTTAGGGTTAGGGTTAGGGTTAGGGTTAGGGTTAGGGTTAGGGTTAGGGTTAGGGTTAGGGTTAGGGTTAGGGTTAGGGTTAGGGTTAGGGTTAGGGTTAGGGTTAGGGTTAGGGTTAGGGTTAGGGTTAGGGTTAGGGTTAGGGTTAGGGTTAGGGTTAGGGTTAGGGTTAGGGTTAGGGTTAGGGTTAGGGTTAGGGTTAGGGTTAGGGTTAGGGTTAGGGTTAGGGTTAGGGTTAGGGTTAGGGTTAGGGTTAGGGTTAGGGTTAGGGTTAGGGTTAGGGTTAGGGTTAGGGTTAGGGTTAGGGTTAGGGTTAGGGTTAGGGTTAGGGTTAGGGTTAGGGTTAGGGTTAGGGTTAGGGTTAGGGTTAGGGTTAGGGTTAGGGTTAGGGTTAGGGTTAGGGTTAGGGTTAGGGTTAGGGTTAGGGTTAGGGTTAGGGTTAGGGTTAGGGTTAGGGTTAGGGTTAGGGTTAGGGTTAGGGTTAGGGTTAGGGTTAGGGTTAGGGTTAGGGTTAGGGTTAGGGTTAGGGTTAGGGTTAGGGTTAGGGTTAGGGTTAGGGTTAGGGTTAGGGTTAGGGTTAGGGTTAGGGTTAGGGTTAGGGTTAGGGTTAGGGTTAGGGTTAGGGTTAGGGTTAGGGTTAGGGTTAGGGTTAGGGTTAGGGTTAGGGTTAGGGTTAGGGTTAGGGTTAGGGTTAGGGTTAGGGTTAGGGTTAGGGTTAGGGTTAGGGTTAGGGTTAGGGTTAGGGTTAGGGTTAGGGTTAGGGTTAGGGTTAGGGTTAGGGTTAGGGTTAGGGTTAGGGTTAGGGTTAGGGTTAGGGTTAGGGTTAGGGTTAGGGTTAGGGTTAGGGTTAGGGTTAGGGTTAGGGTTAGGGTTAGGGTTAGGGTTAGGGTTAGGGTTAGGGTTAGGGTTAGGGTTAGGGTTAGGGTTAGGGTTAGGGTTAGGGTTAGGGTTAGGGTTAGGGTTAGGGTTAGGGTTAGGGTTAGGGTTAGGGTTAGGGTTAGGGTTAGGGTTAGGGTTAGGGTTAGGGTTAGGGTTAGGGTTAGGGTTAGGGTTAGGGTTAGGGTTAGGGTTAGGGTTAGGGTTAGGGTTAGGGTTAGGGTTAGGGTTAGGGTTAGGGTTAGGGTTAGGGTTAGGGTTAGGGTTAGGGTTAGGGTTAGGGTTAGGGTTAGGGTTAGGGTTAGGGTTAGGGTTAGGGTTAGGGTTAGGGTTAGGGTTAGGGTTAGGGTTAGGGTTAGGGTTAGGGTTAGGGTTAGGGTTAGGGTTAGGGTTAGGGTTAGGGTTAGGGTTAGGGTTAGGGTTAGGGTTAGGGTTAGGGTTAGGGTTAGGGTTAGGGTTAGGGTTAGGGTTAGGGTTAGGGTTAGGGTTAGGGTTAGGGTTAGGGTTAGGGTTAGGGTTAGGGTTAGGGTTAGGGTTAGGGTTAGGGTTAGGGTTAGGGTTAGGGTTAGGGTTAGGGTTAGGGTTAGGGTTAGGGTTAGGGTTAGGGTTAGGGTTAGGGTTAGGGTTAGGGTTAGGGTTAGGGTTAGGGTTAGGGTTAGGTTAGGGTTAGGGTTAGGGTTAGGGTTAGGGTTAGGGTTAGGGTTAGGGTTAGGGTTAGGGTTAGGGTTAGGGTTAGGGTTAGGGTTAGGGTTAGGGTTAGGGTTAGGGTTAGGGTTAGGGTTAGGGTTAGGGTTAGGGTTAGGGTTAGGGTTAGGGTTAGGGTTAGGGTTAGGGTTAGGGTTAGGGTTAGGGTTAGGGTTAGGGTTAGGGTTAGGGTTAGGGTTAGGGTTAGGGTTAGGGTTAGGGTTAGGGTTAGGGTTAGGGTTAGGGTTAGGGTTAGGGTTAGGGTTAGGGTTAGGGTTAGGGTTAGGGTTAGGGTTAGGGTTAGGGTTAGGGTTAGGGTTAGGGTTAGGGTTAGGGTTAGGGTTAGGGTTAGGGTTAGGGTTAGGGTTAGGGTTAGGGTTAGGGTTAGGGTTAGGGTTAGGGTTAGGGTTAGGGTTAGGGTTAGGGTTAGGGTTAGGGTTAGGGTTAGGGTTAGGGTTAGGGTTAGGGTTAGGGTTAGGGTTAGGGTTAGGGTTAGGGTTAGGGTTAGGGTTAGGGTTAGGGTTAGGGTTAGGGTTAGGGTTAGGGTTAGGGTTAGGGTTAGGGTTAGGGTTAGGGTTAGGGTTAGGGTTAGGGTTAGGGTTAGGGTTAGGGTTAGGGTTAGGGTTAGGGTTAGGGTTAGGGTTAGGGTTAGGGTTAGGGTTAGGGTTAGGGTTAGGGTTAGGGTTAGGGTTAGGGTTAGGGTTAGGGTTAGGGTTAGGGTTAGGGTTAGGGTTAGGGTTAGGGTTAGGGTTAGGGTTAGGGTTAGGGTTAGGGTTAGGGTTAGGGTTAGGGTTAGGGTTAGGGTTAGGGTTAGGGTTAGGGTTAGGGTTAGGGTTAGGGTTAGGGTTAGGGTTAGGGTTAGGGTTAGGGTTAGGGTTAGGGTTAGGGTTAGGGTTAGGGTTAGGGTTAGGGTTAGGGTTAGGGTTAGGGTTAGGGTTAGGGTTAGGGTTAGGGTTAGGGTTAGGGTTAGGGTTA